>NC_045549.1:74689869-74973813 GCF_009769535.1 Thamnophis elegans | reverse complement strand
GAAACCTTTTGCAGTATGTCAAACCAGCTGTGGAAAGCAAATATTAATACAGGGTGAGGACTAGCGCCCGTGATTCACACAACAATAAAGGCATTTCAGGGGGAACTGGGCTGACATTGCTTGTATGAAAGCCGCAAAAGGAGGGGGGGGGGGGGGGAAATGCGGACGTTGGAACGCCAGCTCCCGTCGTAAATAGGAACCCGGCTGCCGAATTTTCAATCCCATCACAGCAGGGGACGCCAGAAAATTTGTTAAGAGTGAAAAATGTTCTTCCCGCTGTAACTTTGGACAGTCACTAAGCGAACCGTCGTAAGTCGAGGACCACCTGTATTCAATTCGTTATCTAGACACGACGCGAAGTGGGGCCCGGTTTAGAAGGAGAAAATGAAGCTCTCACCCCGAGGTGTCCCGTTCCTGCTCGGCCTGCATCATATTCCTCAAACTTGCGTCGGCCAGGGCCTGGGTGAACTGGGTGTACGGAGCCATGAAGCAACAGTGGTAAAGGCCTGGCCGTAAGTTGGAGGAGCCCAAGCGCTGGCATTTGCCCTGGGCTCGGCAGGAGGTGGAGGACCAGCTGTCAAACTGCGAGGCCAGGTTGGTGCCAAACAAGGTCTTGAGCAACTGGGGAAGGCGGGAAGAAGCAGCGACGTGAAAATCACAGCCATGTCCGAACGAGAAGGGAAGGGAAGGGAGGGAGGAGGAGGAAGAGAAGGAGAGGGAGGAGGAAGAACGGAGGAGGAGGACTGCAGGGTCCTTGCTGCTCTCTGAGCTTGGGGGTATGTATGTATGTATGTATGTGTGGATGGATCTATGTATGTATGTATGTATGTATGTATGTATGTATGTATCTATCTATCTATCTATCTATCTATCTATCTATCTCTATATCTATCTCTCTATATCTCTCTATATCTATCTATATCTATATCTATCTATCTATCTCTATCTATCTATCTATCTATCTATCTATCTATCTATCTATCTATCTATCTATCTATCTATCCAATGATCTTTCTCTCTCTCTCATCTGTCTCTCTTCCTCTTTCTTTCTCTATCTCTCACCTGTCTGTACCTACCTACCTAATCTATCTATATCTCTATATCTATCATCTCTCTCTCTCTCTGCTATCTGCTGATGCTTTATTGAGATGAAATTCATAGATCAGTCAGTGCATAACCTCTGTCTGTAAGTTACCATTTGATCTGTAGTGCTGCTGAGCTCCAACCCAATTATGACCAACTAGCCATGTCCAACTCGCCCCACAAGAGTTACCCTATATAATGGAATAGGATCATTAAAGAAAGGGTGCCAAAGAAAGGACAAAATGAAACGTGACAAAAATTAAAATATTTTAAGAATTATTTTAAATAATTGAAGGGAATTGTTGAATTGTCCCACAGTGAGTTGTCTCATTCCAATGTATTCTCTCTCCCCCCCCTTTATTTCTCTCTCCCTCGCTTTCTGTTCCTTTCTCACTCTCTCTCCCTTTCTCTCTCCCTCGCTCTCTTTCTCTCTCCCTTTTCCTCTTTCCCTCTCTCCTTTCTCTCTCCCTCTTTCTTTCTCTCCCTCTCTCTCCCTCGTCCTCTTTATATCTCTCTCTCTTTCTCCCCCCTTCTTTCTCTCTCCCCCCCCCTCTGCATGCTGTTTGTCCTAAACAGACCCTATTTTGAACTGAGGCCTCTACCAGGCAATTGGGTCAAATTTGGGCTCAATTCTACACTGGGAGGGATTAAAGTAATCCATTTAGATGGATCCTGCCCGGCAGCTGACTCAAGGGAGAACTCTTCCCTGAGAAAGGTGCACGCACACACGTTTTAAACAGTCTCACCTGCTGAACACACACAGTTGCCATGACTGGTTCTTTGTTGAAACAGGATTTCAGGTAACACAGAATTTCTTCCACGTACTAAAAAAAACAGAAAGAGGGAGTTAGGCATTGCCCAGACATCACCGGACATCATCTTCATTTAAGCGATCCCAGCATCCCTTGCGGGGTGGAGTCTGGGCAACGGAAAGTGTTTTACTGGCCCGACGCCCTTCCTGTCGCCAAAGCGGAGTTTTGTACTGCAGATGTATATTCTCAGTGTACCCAGAGAGGGAGATAAACTTCCTCCACCCAGGATCAAACTCGCAGCCTCTGAATTGTGAGGTGAGAGCTCCACCTCCAGGCCACGGCAGCCCTGAACATGCCACAGCATAAAACGAATGATGAAAGAACATGGAGTTCCTCCAAGGAGGACACCCCTAAGCATGCCCAATGGTCAGAACGAGCCCAGATCCTTAATCCACCATGAAACCTCTTTCATCCAGAGATTCAGGATCCCTGCGGAGCTCGGACACTGCATGGAAGGTCGCAGGGAGCCTTCTGGGAACGCAGAGGTTTTGAGATTGTGCGTTTGGGGGGCTCACGACACACTTGTTTTAGTCTCCAGGCCTTTAAATCTTCTCAGTTGCTCTTCTCTGCACTTTTCCCCAAAGTCTCAATGGGGTTTTTTTGTAATGTGGTGACCAAAACTGGATGCCGCATTCCAGGTGTGGCTTTACTAAAGATTTATAAATTGGTACTGATACTTCACAGGATTTTGATGCTATGTTTACACATCCAAGGATTGTATTAGCTTTTTCTTTTCTTTGGAGGGGGGGTGTCAAAAGCTTGAAATGCTGATTGAGAAGACACTTTCAAAACCTTATAATGTACTTATTTATCACGTCAATTTCTAAAACTACTGCTATTTTAGAGTAAAAAAAAGAAGAAGCTGCTGCCACAAAATGCCATAAGCATTGGTTGTTTTTTCATTTATTGTTTTTTTATAAATAATGCAAGATGGCGAAAATAGTTGTTAACGCACCTTCTTCCTATTTTCCCCACTGCAAAAGCCCTGTGAGCTGAATTCCAAGCTCTAAACTAGTAATATCTACATTAATTAGCATTAATTAATGCATTAATATGCGGTGACTCAGTGGCTAAGATGCTGAGCTTGTCGGTCAGAAAGGTCGGCGGTTCGAATCCCTAGCGCCGCTTAACGGAGTGAGCTCCCGTGACTTGTCCCAGCTTCTGTCAACCTAGCAGTTCTAAAGCACGTTAAAAAATGCAAGTGGAAAAATAGGGACCGCCTTTGGTGGGAAGGGAACAGCATTTCATGCGCCTTCGGTGTTGAGTCATGCCGGCCATATGACCACGGAGAAGTCTTAGGATAGCGCTGGCTCTTCGGCTTTGAAATGGAGATGAGCACCGCCCCCTGGAGTCGGGAACGACTAGCACATATGTGCGAGGGGAACCTTTACCTTTTACCTATGCTTTCGGATGTTCCTCTAATCGCTCTGGCTTAAGAGACATTTAAAAACATTTTTAAGCCTGCATGAACCCACCTTTCCAATGTCTTGCAGAGTTGCCAGTTCTAACATCTGAGACAGAACATCCAAAGCTGATCTCAGGAATCCCCCAAACTTTTCATTGACGTTTTGGAGATCGAGTGTAACCTAGAAAGAAAGAAAGAAAGAAAGAAAGGAGGGAGGGAGGGAGGGAGGGAAGGAAGGAAGGAAGAAGAAAGGAAAGAAGGAAGGAAGGAAAAAAGGAAGGAAGGAAGGAAGGAAGGAAGAAAGAAAGAAAGAAAGAAAGAAAGAAGAGAGGGAGGGATGGAAGGAAGAAAGGAAGGAAAGAAAGAAGAAAGAAAGGAAGGAAAGAATAAAGGAAAGAAGGAAGAAAGAAGGAAGGAAAGAAAGAAGGAAAGGAAGGAAGAAGGAAAGAAGGAAGAATGAAAGAAGGAAGAAAGAAAGAAGAAAGAAAGAAAGAAAGAAAGAAAGAAGGAAGGAAAGAGAGGAAGGAAGGAAGGAAGGAAGGAAGGAAGGAAGGAAGGAAGGAAGAAAGAAAGAAAGAAAGAAAGAAAGAGGGAGAGAGGGAGGAAGGAAGGAAGGAAGGAAGGAAGGAAGGAAGAAAGAAAGAAAGAAAGAAAGAAAGAAAGAAAGAAAGAAAGAAAGAAAGAAAGAAAGAAAGAAAGAGGGAGGGAGGAATTCCTTATTGGTCAAGTGTGATCTGATATACAAGGAATTTGCCTCTGGTTCAGAAGCTCTCAGTGTACATAGAAAACAACGAAGGGATAGGTCACATATCATAGTTACAATCATTAATCCTAAAATACGATGACAGGTGATAAATCAGAGATACCATAAGGAGAAGGAAGTAAGAAAGACGGGAAGGATAATACCAGTACAGCACTACTACATGGGTAAATATCTGTAGGCCTGAGACAACTGCTGTGGGAAGAGGCGTTCAGCAGAATGATGGCACGGGGATGGAGGGAAAACATGCTGGCTCGGGAATTCTGGGAGTTGAAGTCCACCAGCCATATGGTTCCCCCTTCTGCTTTCGAACCTCAGTCTTACATCGCCGTAAAACGGCTTCTACCGTACAGCACAGTGGAGTTGCCATGTGTAATGGCTTCACAGTACTCCACAAAGGGGCTCTCTCTTGTAAGGTGAAAAATCCAACATTAGAAATTATGTTTGGTCCGGACAATTTCCCCCTACAAATAAATACCCAGGCAATGCCCTATGCCAGTTCTCAGCTGCCTTCAGAGTCAGACATCAGTGAGGCAGAAGAACAGCTGGAGCCTGTTCCCAGTGTGCGCATGCGCAGAGTTGCCAGACGAAGGGAAGAGCTAAAGAACAGGGGTGGACTTGGGAGTAAGGCCACAGGTGGACGGTGAATGGCCCCTCCCAGAGGAGATAAAAGAGGAGCAAAAGGGGAGTGGAGTTTGCAGGAGACAATTAGTTCCCTTAATTGGTTATGACTCTCCGAGAGTCCTTGCCAAGTTTTGCAGATATTGGCCTGGCAGCTCTCCAAGCCAGATAAGGTCTGTGACCGTAAATCCTCCCTCGAAAGACTTTGCTGGATGTGAAGGAGCAGAATTCACAGTCAATTAAAAGGGGTATTTGTTGCCTGGCACAGATTGCTCAGGAAATGTAGTTTGATACCCAAAATACCTTGTAGTTGGTGTAGGTGGCCTTCAGAACGTCGTAGAGCTTGAGATACGACGGGAGATGATAGAAGTTGCCCAGAGTGGAGGAGGATTTACTTGGAGGGGCGGAGCTTGAAGTGTCGGTTGGCCTGGGAGCTTATGAATCAAAGCAGAGAGAAATTATTTAATAACTTTAAACCCTCGAGAGTTTCTTCATACGGGTAGTTCTCCTTCTAGCACTGATGATGTAACCTAGTTGGGCCATGAAACGTCTGCAAGGAAACAACCAAAGAGCACCAATGACCCCATTACGACAACGGGCCCCCAATATTTATGTCGTTAAAGGGAGATGTTTGTAAAGCGAGACGTTTACCCTATTTTTACGACCTTCCTTGCCACAGTTCTTAAAGCGAATCACTGCAATTTTTAAATCAGTAAAATCTGGTTAAGCAAATCTGGTTCCTCCATCGGCCTTTGTAAGTAGTCATTAAATGAGCCACCATTCATTAAGTGAATCACAAGTCCAAATACAACTCATCCTATGGCTGTTTTTTTTGCCAAGTTCAGGCCAAGCGCCTGTTATCAGTTTTAGAAAACAGGGAAGAACGCCAAATGACTCTTCTCAAAGAGTAAGGGAAAGGTTCCCCTCCTTGCACATGTGTGCTAGTCGTTCCTGACTCTAGGGGGCATTGCTCATCTCCGTTTCAAAGCCGAAGAGCCAGCGCTGTCAGAATACGTCTCCGTGGTCATGTGGCCTGCAGGACTCAACACCGAAGGCGAATGGAACGCTGTTCTCTTCCCACCAAAGGTGGTCCCTATTTTTCTACTTGCATTTTTTACGTGCTTTTAAGCTGCTACGTTGGCAGAAGCTGGGACAAGTCACGGGAGCTCACTCCGTTACGCGGTGCTAGGGATTCGAACTGCCGAACTTCCAACCTTTCTGATTGATAAGCTCAGTGTCTTAGCCACCACACCAGTAGTTTTTAATTTTATGGTTATTTGCTCTTCTGAAGCCATTTTCTCTTTCAATTCAAAATATTTTTTTTTAATAGATTAGATTTTTATCCCATCGGTCTCCGAACCTGGGCTGTTTTCACTCGTCTTTTTGGGGCTTATGGCGACGGTGGTTTGGTCCGCAACTTCTTTTTCTTTCCCTTTGCGCCGAATTGGACTCAGCGAAGGTGGGTTGGTGAGAGACGGTAACGTCGCCTGGAAAAGCAGAATTTTTTTTTTAAAAAAAACACAGTCCTCCTCCTCACTGCCTTCAAGACAATTAGCCATCCCTTTCGGGTGGGGGAAAGTTTGGAAGCTGTGGGTGCTTCATCCCTGGAGGATTTTAAGAGGAGATTGGGCTGAATTCCTGTCTGAAATGGCATTGGTTCTCCTGCTTGAGCCGGGGGTTGGACTAGAAGACCTCCAAGGTCCCTTCCACCTCAGTTATTCTGTAATTCTGCTACCCCTCCCCTCCCTTCTCCATCACTGGAGGTTTTAAGAAGAGACTGGGCAGCCACCTCTCTGAAATGGTATAGGGCTCCTGCTTGAACAGAGGGGTTGGACTAGAAGACCTCCGAGATCCCTTCCAAATCTGTTATTCTGATACTCTGCCAGCTTTTTGGTTTTGCCTTTAAGTCAGTGCGGACTCCTGCATTGTTTCAACTTCCACCCTCAAAAACGACGCTATAGGGCACTGCCCTATAGACACAAGGACAGCCCCCCCCCCCCCCGATTTGTTTGTCTGCTAAACAAATAATTCCCACAAAACTATCAAACTATTTAGTAAGGCTGCATTAATATTATTCTTCTCATCTTTCCTATGACCTATCTCCTTTTCAACTCATGACTGTAACCTTGTTGCTTGTATCTTTATGATTTATATTGTTTTATTTAGTTTCCTAGTACAATTTATGTTCATTCTATCAGTAAGTGTTGTGTCTTATGATTTATGAGGAATGTTATTTTTATGATGACTGTGATCGTGATTGATCACTTATAGGTTTTATGAACAGTGAGGGCATATGCACCAAAGACAAATTCCTTGTGTGTGTCCAATCACACTTGGCCAATAAATAATTCTATTCTATTCTATCCCTGTTCTATTCTTCTAATTCTATCCTATTCCTATCCTATTCGTATTCCATTCTTCTAATTCTACTCTACGCTATTATTCTAATTTTGTAACTATTCTAATTTCTAATTCTGTTCCATTCCATTCTATTCTATACTAATTTCTAATTCTATTCTATTCATATTTGTATTCTATTCTATTATTCCATTCTAGCAGATTTTTTTTAAATTATTTTTTTCCCTTCTACAACACCTTACAGTCACTGCATCAACATTGTTATGTCATCATACCTGTACATGTATATAATATTTTGCTTCTATATTTACACACCTTTATACACAGATTATATATATATATATATATATATATATATATATATATATATATATATATATATATATATATATGTTTTTTTATTTGTGCTGATAAATAAATAAAGGGAGACTAGTATAGATCTATTTCAAGCTATTTAGCTCTCATCAGCTAGCCATACCCTTACTGGGATTTGAACCTGGGCTATATTGCACACTATATATATGGTTGTATTTGTGCTGATAATATACTATATATATAGTTTTTTGGCTTAATTAATTTTATTCTTGTTTTGCAGACATTTGTACCAATTGTTCCAAGTTTCATAATTCTATTCTATTCATATTTGTATTCTATTATTCTATTCTAGCAGATTTTTTAAAATTATTTTCTCCCTTCTACAACACCTTACAGTCATTACATCAACATTGTTATGTCATCATACCTGTACATGTATATAATATTTCGCTTCTATATTTACACACCTTTATACATAGTTCTATATATATTTATATATATGGTTGCATTTGTGCTGATAAATAAATAAAGGGAGACTAGTATAGATCTATTTCAAACTATTTATTTAGCTCTCATCAGCTAGCCATACCCTTACTGGAATTTGAACCTGGGCTATATTACATACTAGGCAGTAGTATGTAATATAGCCCAGGTTCAAATCCCAGTAAAGGTATGGCTAGCTGATGAGAGCTAAATAGCTTGAAATAGATCTAGTATGTAATATAGCCCAGGTTCAAATCCCAGTAAGGGTATGGCTAGCTGATGAGAGCTAAATAGCTTGAAATAGATCTATACTAGTCTCCCTTTATTTATTTATCAGCACAAATACAACAAAATGTAACAAAAAGGCAACAGTAAAAATATTGGGTTTCTGCCTGGATGGTCTCTTGTGACGAGCCGAAGGACAGAGAATGGAAGTAGTGATCTTCCTCCCATATTTGGGCATACCGGGGGTTGTAAAAAATCTAATATTTATATATATATATATATATTGTTTTTTGGCTTAATTAATTTTATTCTTGTTTTGCAGCCATTTGTACCAATTGTTCCAAGTTTCATAATTCTATTCATTTTCATTTCATTTTTTTTTTCATTTTCCCTTTATTTGTATGCCGCCCTTTTCCCTGGGGGGACTCAGGGTGGCTCACAGTTCAAAAAAGGGGGGGGGGGGAGGACAAACAATTTCCAACATAAAGACAATACATCATATTAAAAAACACAACAGTCACACAATTCGAGTGGGGTTAGGATCTTAACCCCAGGCCAGCCAGGACAGCCAGATCTTTAGGGCGGCGCGGAAGGACTGGAGGGTGGTGAGGGTCCGGATCTCCACGGGAAAGATTCTATTCTATTCATATTTATATTCTATTCTAATTTCTAATTCTGTTCTATTCCGTTCCATTCTATCCCCTATTCTATTCTCTTCTAAGTTCTAATTCCATTTGTGTCCAATCACACTTGGGCAATAAAGAATATTCTACTGCCACTTCGAACACTAAATAAACTCTTATACGTCGAGGGCTACCTGTGTAACAAAGTCTTATGCTCCCCTTAGCTAAAAACGAGCCAGCAATGTCACTGACAGACAAGAAGCGTACCTTTAGTGTCGGGCCAGGAACGACATCATCCAATATGTGGGAACAAATATTCACGATCTTCAGCAAGTGGGAAAACAGGTGATCGACCAACAGGGCGAGCGTCCGGTCTGAGAGGGAGGCCCACGAATCCTCTTGCTTAGCAGCTGGAATACTGGCTTCGTCCTCGCTGTGCGTCCAGGGGTTTTGCAAAGATTTGGAGGCGGTGGCTGAAAGCATGACAGGCACTTAAAAATCCAAAAAAACTAACTTCGATTCGGGGTTTTTTACTGATGATTAGGTAGATTTCTTGTTATAGAACAGAATAACAAAGAGTTGGAAGGGGCCCGGGAGGTCTTCTAGTCCAACCCCCTGCTTAGGCAGGAAACCCTCTAGCCTTTCAGTTTATATTATGATGTAAAAGTAAAAAAGTTGAGTTTGTATGATTATAAAATAATACTTTTTATTATCATGTAAAACAGTTGAGTTTATAGGATTATAAAATAATAGTTTTTATTATTATGTAAAGCTAAAAAGTTGAGCTTTTATGATTATAAAATAATAGTTTTTATTATGTAAAACTAAAAAGTTGAGTTTGTATGATTATAAAATAATAGTTTTTATTATCATGTAAAACAGTTGAGTTTATATGATTATAAAATAGTTTTTATTATTATGTAAAAGTGAAAAGTTGAGTTTGTATGATTATAAAATAGTTTTTATTATTATGTAAAAGTGAAAAGTTGAGTTTGTATGATTATAAAATAGTTTTTATTATTATGTAAAAGTGAAAAGTTGAGTTTGTATGATTATAAAATAGTTTTTATTATGTAAAAGTGAAAAGTTGAGTTTGTACGATTATAAAATAATAGTTTTTATTATGTAAAACTAAAAAGTTGAGTTTGTATGATTATAAAATAAGATTTTATTATTATGTAAAACTTAAAAGTTGAGTTTGTACGATTATAAAATAATAGTTTTTATTATTATGTAAAACTAAAAAGTTGAATTTGTACGATTATAATAGTTTTTATTATTATGTAAAACTAAAAAGTTGAGTTTGTACGATTATAAAATAATAGTTTTTATTATTATGTAAAACTAAAAAGTTGAGTTTGTACAATTATAAAATAATAGTTTTTATTATGAAAAAGTTATTATGAGAAGAACGAGGAGGAGGAGGAGGAGGAGGTGGGGTTTCCTTGGTTAATTAAAACTTGCGAGTGAAAATTAAATATTTTTCTCACCTGCCAGCAAATTCCCAGCCAGGATCAAGGCGTCTTGGTGGGCGGAGAGATCCAGAGGGAACGAAGCGGAGGAGAGGAGGGAGAGCAGCAGGCCAACCATCCCAATGGCGCTCTTCTCCTGAATCTCTTCCACGCCTCCCGAGTTAGAAAAACTGGAATTCAATTTGAAATCATCAGCTTCCACCGTGGGGGTTAAATAAACGATGGCACAGAGCAAATGCTCTCTAGATCTTCCAGGTCAGCGTTGTCCCAAAGGTCAATTTTTTTCAAGAGGCAACTGGACCTTCTTTATTTTTCCTTGAAGGTGTTTTGCTTCTCATCCAAGAAGCTTCTTCAGTTCTGACCGGATGTTGGGGAAGGGAAGGGATTGATACTCCTTGCAGACGGCTGGTCATTTGCATCCTTTGAGAGGGTCGTTGAGGCCACTTGGAGGTTTATCTGTGTCATCAAAGAAGCCATCCATGTCAAAACTGAACAGCCCTCGCTCGACAGAGGGGGGGGGATATGACATCATCTATCTCCAGTCTACCACACAAAGTCCTCTCAGCCGTTCCAAGGCGGCTCCACGCCTCTTCACACCACTTGGGTGACCCCGAGGACACAAATAAGCCTCAAGGACTCTCTAAAAAGGATGCAAATGACCAGCTGTAGATGCAAGGAGTGTCAATCCTTCCGTCTCCTCACCATTCAGTTGGAGCTGAAGAAGCTTTTTGGGTGAGAAGAAACACCAGAACATCTAGTAGCCTCTTGAGAAAAAAAACAACACCTAGTAGAGTTTAGTTTGTTGTTTATTTGGGACGACTAACATTCATCCCACAAGAAGGGTGTGACCTCGCTATCCTGCTTGTGTGAGGTTTTGCAAGGACTCGGCAAGCACCAGCGTGGCTTCCCCCCAAAAATTGTTCTTATGGGACACATCACCCTCAGGGGACCGAATAATTCATTGGAGTGGGCAGAGGTAGCACAGTGGTTAGGGTGCAGTACTGCAGGCCGCTTCTCCTGCCACTTCAGCTGACTGTTATCTGCAGTTCAGCGGTTCTAATCTCACCGGCTCAAGGTTGACTCAGCCTTCCATCCTTCCGAGGTGGGTAAAATGAGGACCCAGACTGTGGGGGGCGATATGCTGACTCTGTAAACCGCTTAGAGAGGGCTGAAAGCCCTATGTAGCGGTATAGAAGTCTGACTGCTATTGCTATTGCTATTCTCCTGCCTGCAATTTGGCAGTTCAAATCCCACCAGGCTCAAGGTTGACTCAGCCTTCCCTCCTTGCGAGGTGGGTAAAATGAGGAGCCAGATTGTTGGGGGCCAGAGCTGACTCTGTAAACCGCTTAGAGGGCTGTAAAGTGGTATATAAGTCTAAATGCTATTGCTAGTCTTTTCTTTCTTCCTTCCTTCCTTCCTTCCCTCCCTCCCTCCCTCCCAGTGGTTAGACTGAACTATTGCAGGCTAACTCTGCCCACTGCCAGCAGTTCGATCGTGAGAAGCTCAAGTTTGACTCAGCCTTCCGTCCTTCTGAGGTGGGTAAAAGGAGGGCCTGGATTGTTGGGGGCAAGAGGCTGACTCTGTAAACCATTTAGGGAAGGCTGCAAAAGCACTATGAAGTGGTATATAAGTCTAAGTGCTACTGCTAGTCCGTCCGTCCTTCCCTCCCTCCTTCCCCTCCTTCCCAGTGGTTAGAATGCAGTACTGCAGGCTAACTCTGCCGACTGCCAGTAGTTCGATCCTGACTGGCTCAAGGTTGACTCAGCCTTCCATCCTTCTAAGCTCGGGAAAATGAGAAACCCAGATTGTTGGGAACGACTTTGTGAACCACCTAGAGAGGATTGTGAAGCGGTATATAAGTCTAAGCACTATTGCTATTGATAACTGTGGCAAGGGACGAAAAACAGCAAGCCATACATGTTTTACAGATCAGCTCCAGGATTCCCCAGCCAGCACGGGAGTTGACGTCCGCAACTCTTCTAGTTGCCACAGTTGGCGACCCCCCCTGCTCCGGACTCCCTTTCCAGTAAGCGAAAGCGAATGAGTTGCAACTTACCCGCAGTGCCATCCCACATTCCAGGTGCACACCGGAAACGCTGAGGACAAAAGACACAATGCTTCGCAGCAGCCAAACTGGGGGAGAAAAAAAACCCAGGTAGGAAAAATATTATAATGGTGGTGATATTTACTGGTTCTCCAAACTACTCAAAATTTCTACTATCAGTTATCTATCTATCTATCTATCTATCTATCTATCTATCTATCTATCTATCTATCTATCATCTATCTATCTATCATCTATCTATCATCTATCTATCTCTATCCATCTCTCTTTCTATCTATCCATCTGTCTCTATCGTTATTCTTTCACTCACTCTCTATCTCTATTTATCTATGTCTCTATCTGTATGTACCATCCATCCATATCTATCTATCTATCTATCTATCTATCTATCTATCTATCTATCTATCTATCTATCTATCTATCTATCTATCTATCTATCTATCTACTACCTACCTACTATCTATCTATCTATCTATCAATCATCTATCTATCTATCTATCTATCTATCTATCTATCTATCTATCTATCATCTATCTATCTATCTATCTATCTATCTATCTATCTATCTATCTATCAACTACCTACCTACTATCTATCTATCTATCATCTATCTATCTATCTATCTATCTATCATCTATCTATCATCTATCGTATTTTTTGGAGCATAAGACACACCTTTTTCCCTCAAAAAAGAGGGTGAAAATCTGGGAGCGTCTGATACACTAAATACAGCATTTTTGTCCTCCAGAAACCCCGCCCCCTTTGCAAAAATGGGCGTGCATAGCCTTTAGGAGGCTTCCAGAGTGCTCCTGGGGGCTGGGGAGGGCAGAAATGAGCAAAAGATGGGCTATATTTTGCTCGTTTGTCCCCCCCCCCCCAGCCCCCAGGAGCACTCTGGAAGCCTCCTAAAGGCTATCCATGCACTTTTTTTGGGAAAAAAAAAACGGGCCCGTTTTTGCAAAAAGCAAGCAGCTGAATTTTGATCACGTGACCACGGGGAGGCTGAAAAGCGCCCATGAGTCGCCTTCCGCAGGGACGCCGTTACTCCGAATGGTCGCTAAACGAGCTGTCGTAGGTCGGGGACAACCTGTACTGACCTCACGGACCCCCCCCCCAATCGAAACTCACAGTCAGAGATCTGGAGGATGAGGTGGTCAAGGCATGAGACACAGCTGAGATCACTCTGGAAAGGTTGTTCTCCACTGTCACATCGGCTGGGCTGGGCATCAGATTGTATCCTCTGTAGGTTCTAAAACAACATGAATGCCCTTCATTAAACATTTCTTACCAAACCTCAATAAATTCCTGGTTAAGGAGGAAGAAAAGCACATTTAACTGATGGTTACATCCCTTCCACTGGAGATTTTATTCTACCCCCAAGAGGTGCCTCTGTTCAATCCAGAATAGAGCTGGAAGGGACCTTGGAGGTCTTCTAGTCCAACCCTTATACCATCTCAGACAAACGACAGTTCCAGCCTCTTCTTAAAAAGGTCCAGTGATGGAACCCCGACAACTTTGGAAGGCAACTTCTGTCCCACTGGTGAATTGTCCTCACTGTTCGGAAGTTTCTTCTTAATTCCACGTTGCTTCTCTCTGACTTATTTACCATCATCATTTCTTGTCCTACCTTCAGTTGCTTTGGAGAAGAAGTTGACCCCCCTCTTCTATGTGGCAGCTCCTCAAATACTGGAAGACGGTTCCACCACAAAACCGCGCTCGACTAAACCGCGCCCGACTAAACCGAGTCGCTGACGTCATCAACAGGGCGACAACAGCGCGGAGACAGAACCACGCTGTAAACCCTAAACCTAAAATTAACCCCTAAACCTAAACCTAACCCACCTAAACCTAATCCTAAACCTAACCCTAAACCTAACCCTTAACCTAACCCTAAACCTAACCCTAACCCTTAACCTAACCCTAAACCTAACCCTAACCCTAACCCTTACCTTAAGTTGAATCGGCTTGCTTTCAAAGCGCTATTTAAAGCGCCCTTCTTTCTCCGCGCTGGCTGTTGTCGCCCTATTGATGACATCAGCGACACGGTTTAGTTGGGCGCGGCTTAGTCGAGCGTGGTTTTGACGGGTCACGCTGGAAGACTGCTATCATGTCCCCCCTGGTCCTTCTTTTCTCTGGAACGGTCATAAACCGTTCTTCATAAGTTTAGCCTCCAGGCCCCTTATCATCTTAGTCGCACTTCTCTGCACTTTTCCCCAAAGTCTCAGCATCTTCTCTCTCTAATGTAGTGGCCAAAACTGGATGCAATGTTCCAGATGTGGCCTTACTATAAGGCTTTATAAAGCGGCACTTCACCCGATTTTGATTCTACGCCTCTGTTTATACAACAGAGGATTGTGTTGGCTTTTTGGGCTGCCGCCACAAACGGCTAGCTTGTGTTAAAGGGATCGTCCACTGGGACTCCGAGGTCTCGCTCCGTTTGCAGCCGGGAACCTAATTTGCCGAATTGTTCAGCTGTTAAAACTCCAGCCGTTTTAAGAATGCAACTTAAACTCGGCGACAGGTTTATCCTTAGGCAAAAGAAAGAGGCGAGTAAAATATCAGGTTCTCCTCGCGAATGGGGAAAAAAAAAGGGGGAGAGAGGAGAGCATGCACAGTTTTGGGAGGCTTATAGAGCGCTCCTAGCCCCCCCAAAAAAACAATCAAAAAAATGACCCGTTTTTTGCAAAAACGGGTTGTTTTTTTTGCAATAAAGGGAGGGGCATGCAGAGGGTTTGGGAGGCCTTTAGAGTGTTCCAGGGGGTTGGGGGGGAGGAGAGGAGAGGAGAAAGGAAAGGGGAAAGTGGAGGGGAAAAGAAAAGGAAGAGGAAAGGGGAGAGGACAAAGGAGAAAAGAAAGGAGAGAGAGGAGTGGAAAAAGGAAGGGGGAAAGGGAAAAGGGGAGGCGAGGGGGAAAGGAAAGGAAAAGAAAGAGGAAAAGGGAGAGGAGAAAGGGGAAAAGGAAGGAGAGAGAGGAGTGGAAAAAGGAAGGCGGAAAGGAAAAAGGGGAGGGGGAAAGGATAAGAAAGAGGAGAGAGAGGAGAGGAGAAATGGGATGTAAGTGAAGGGAAAGGAAAGGAAAGGAAAAGAAAGAGGAGAAAGGGGAAAGGGAATGGAATGGAAAAGAACAGAGTTGGAAGGGACCTTGGAGGTCATCTAGTCCAACCCCCTGCCTAGGCAGGAAACCCTACACCACTTCAGACAAATGGATATCCAACATCATCTGAAACACATCCAGTGTTGGAGCATTCACATCCTCTGGAGGCAAGTTGTTCCACTGGTTAATTGTTCTCACTGTCAGGAAATTTTTCCTTAGTTCTCAGTTGCTTCTCTCATTCCCGGAATGAGAGGTTTATTATTCGCCGCTAAGCGCAGCTCTACCTCGTGATGGTGCTCACTGCAAACTGGGAAGCCGGTGGGGTTTCGTGCATCAGGAGCTTCAGGTAGACGCTGCTTTGCTCCTTGGCCAGAGCTACGACCGGATCGGCCTGCCCTGCGTCACAACTGTAGAACAGCTTTGGGATCAGCCTGTGAGAAACAAGGGAGAGGAACGAGGAGGGCCCCTTTTTCACTAAGAAAAAAACAGGGACACCCTCCTTTTTATGGTGATAAGCAACCACTTTCATTCTTACCAATCAATATCCAGCTTTTTGCTACAGGAACACCCCAAATCCTTCCCGCATATGAGAATATAAACTTTCTACGTTTGGGAACTTAAGATGTATTTTGGAATACCTCTGTGGTTTTTCCATGATACATGTTCCATATTAAACCCCTGCCTGTTGACAATTATTATTCCCAAAGTGTAATTCCAATTATGCAGAGCCGAGGCGGCGCAGTGGTTAGGGTGCAGTACTGCAGGCCACTTCAGCTGACTGCTATCTGCAGTTCAGCAGTTCTAATCTCACCGGCTCAGGGTTGACTCAGCCTTCCATCCTTCCGAGGTGGGTGAAATGAGGACCCGGATTGTTGTTGGGGGCGATATGCTGACTCTGTAAACCGCTTAGAGAGGGCTGAAAGCCCTATGAAGCGGTATATAAGTCTAACTGCTATTGCTATCAGATTTACAGTATGTTTTTTTTTAATTATTTGTAAAAAAAAATATAAGGTTTATCCTAGATACGCTGGAATATTATGAAATTCACCCAGGAAAACAAATGATGCTGATTTTTATAAAGGCACAGAAAGCATTTGACAATGTAAATTGGCAATTTATGATGCAACAGTTAGAACTGTCTGGATTTTGGAGAGAAAGTCATAAATATGATTAAGACAGATTTACACTATATGCTACCTTTCTGTGAAAAATATAAGCACAGACAAAGTGGGGCAAGAGCAGAAAAATTAAGGTGTTCACTGAACGAATACCTTACTAAAGCAGCAGCGGCCACACGCCTGACCCTGGGGTCTTCGTCACCCAGGAGAGAAATGACCACTTCCTTCAGAACCCGATCCTGAAGTTTTAACAGCTGTGGGAGGGAAAAGAGGAGCGCAGAGACCGATCAAGAAAAGCTGTTTTTAAGGGGCTTATAGACCCCACGTATAATTCTCAAAATAACGACACATTAAGTAAGACAGAAGTCCGTTACTGGGACTTAAAAGGATGCTAAAATCCAAGAACGAATTTGTGTGAGTCTTCCATGTAGTTTTCTTTGTTCTTCCCCACCCACAGGCAGAAATCTCGCCAAAGTAGACTTACTTAAAACATTCAACGTACACAGGTAGTCCTCGACTTACAACAGTTCACTCAGTGACCGTACAAAGTTACAGCTGCCCTGAAAAAAGTGATTTAGGTTCACTTTTTTCACACTTATGACTGTTGCAGCGTCCCGGGGTCATGTGATCCCCTTCTGTCAAGCAGTCAATGGGGGAAGCCAGGTTCACTTAACAACTCTGCTACTAACTTATCCACTGCAGTGATTCACTTAACAACCGTGGCAAGAAAGGTCGTGAAATGGGGAAAGTTCACTTAACAGATGTCTCGAAATGTTGTTCTCAATTGTGGTCGTAAGGTCTGGGACTACCTATCTTCTGGAAACGATCAGGGAGGATCTGCCTTCACCCTCTTTCTCTGACGCAAACTATCGGAACTGAATTGTCTCTTGTTCCTCTGGAGTGTTCTGACCCAGGATTCTCAAGAGCATGAAGCAAACTCCTGGTTCCGACAAAAAACTATTTTATTAATTGACTGTGAATTCTGCTCATTCACACCCAATGAAGTCTTTCAAGGGAGGATTTACAGTCACAGACCTTATCTGGCTTGGAGAGCTGCCAGGCCGATATCTGCAGAACTTGGCAAGGAGCCTCGGAGAGTCACGAACCAATTAAGGGAACTAATGGTCTCCTGCAAACTCCACTCCCCTTTTGCTCCTCTTTTACTTCCTCTGGGAGGGGCCATTCACCATCCACCTGTGGCCTTACTCCCGAGTTGGCCCTTGTTCCTTAAATGTTCCCTTCTCCTGATAGCTCTGCGCATGTGCATACTGGGAACAGGCTCCAGCTGTTCCTCTGCCCCACTGATGTCTGACTCTGAAGGCAGCTGATAACTGGCACATGGCCCTGGCCCCCTCTCTGCCTCCGACATAGAGCCCTCATCAGAGCCTTCCCCAGACTCCAGGACTGGGCCATGCTCCTCCCCAACCTCCTCACTGTCCGACTCAGCTGCTAGCTATTCTGGAGACTGGTGGGCCACAACACAGAGTGCAGCCTCTCCCTCCTGGGAATCCAGACTGCGTTCCACCACACCAACTCTCCGATAAACTTTACACGAAGGAGAACAAGCTGGAAGAGAAGCTAATAACTATTTTCTGTCATTCTGAGCAGCCGTGAAACCAAGCATGCAAACCCCTACCCACATTGGCGCCACCTCAACCTGATTAGTTACTCACCCCGGTGTAATGACGAGCCCCTCTATGCTGGTTGCTGTCCCTCTCTTCCAAAAACTGGATTAGCCTTAGCAGCAAAAGGAGATAAAGGCACTGTTACGGTTAAGGATAACGTTAGATCATCATCGTCTTTTTAACGAACTCATAATCCCTTGCGGGGAGGAGTCGGGGCAACTGAAAGGAGCTAGCAGAGCGTTTTAATGGCTGGATGCCCTTCCTGAAACCAATGTGGAGTTTTGTTCAGTAGATACCGTATTTTTCGGACTATAAGACACACCGCAGGATAAGACACCATGATTTTGAAGAGGTAAATTTTTTTTTAAAAGGTTTTGCACCCTGCAGGTGTCCCAAGCCCTCTGCACGCCTTGTTTTTTGCACACACAAAAAAGGGCATGCACAGCTTTGGGAGGCTTATAGAATGCTCCAAGGGGCTCAGACCCCCCAAAACGATCAAAAAATGACCCGTTTTTTGCAAAAAAAGGTCATTTTTTTTGCAAAAAAAGGGGGGCATGCAGAGGGTTTGGGAGGCCTGTAGAGTGTTCCTGGGGGCTGGGGGGGGGGAACGAGAAAAACAGCCCATTTTTTGCCCTCCCCAGCCCCCAGAAGTACTTTGCAAGCCTCCCAAACCCTCTGCATTTTTGCAAAGGGGGGGGGATTCGGTAGGCCAAAAACGCTGTATTCAATGTATAAGACGCACTCAGATTTTCATCCTCTTTTTTGGGGGGTAGGGGTGCATCTTATACTCTGAAAAAATATGGTATATTCTCATTGTGCCCAGAGAGACAGAAATATCCACCTCTACCCAGGATTGTATTCACAGCCTCCTAATTGTGAGGTGACAGCTCCACCTCTAGGCCACCGCACCACTCTCTAAGCATAACGTTAGATGTTAAAGAGAATATAATTTATCGGGGGTGGGGGGGAAGGAATTTACAGCTGCTTACCGGAAATCTATTTCCGCCACCGTTTCCAGAAGCTCCGTCCTAACCAGCCAGTAGGAGCTGTTCCTCAGGAGAAGGAGATCAACCAGCAATTGCAACCCCAAGGAACTGTGGCTGCTGCCGCACAGGCTCATGATGCAGTGCTGGAAACAGAAAGGTTTCATTGCTTTCAGCAATACTTAGTAACTCGGGGGTTTAATCAACTTGATCATGAATGCTATTTTTTTTCCTATAAAAGGACAAAAAGAATGATATTGTTGCGGCCCGGCAGCAGAGTCGGACAGTGGGGAGGTTGGGGAGGAAGATGGGCCAGTCCTGGAGTCTGGGGAAGGCTCTGAGGAGGGCTCTGTGTCGGAGGCAGAGAGGGGGCCAGGGCCGTCTGACAGTTATCAGCTGCCTTCGGAGTCAGATATTAGTGGGGAAGAAGAACAGCTGGAGTCTGTTCCCAGTGTGCGCATGCGCAGAGTTGCCAGATGAAGGGAACAGCTAAGGAACAGGGGTCGACTTGGGAGTAAGGCCACAGGTGGACGGTGAATGGACCCTCCCATAGGACATAAAAGAGGAGCAAAAGGGGAGTGGAGTTTGCAGGAGGAAATCAGTTCATCCTTGCATTCTTGCGTTGTGGCCTTTGAAAGACAGCGGCCTGGCCACTCTCTAAGCCTGATAAAGGTTGCCATGGTCTACTCGCCATGATCAATTACCCATGATCTACTCGCCATGGTCAACTCATCATGGTCTACTTGCCATTATCAACTGGCCAAGGTCAACTCGCCATGGTCAACTCATCATGGTCTACTCACCATGGTCTACTTGCCATTATCAACTGGCCAAGGTCAACTCATCATGGTCTACTCACCATGGTCTACTTGCCATTATCAACTGACCAAGGTCAACTCGCCAAGGTCAACTCATCATGGTCTACTCACCATGGTCTACTTGCCATTATCAACTGGCCAAAGTCAACTCGCCAAGGTCAACTCATCATGGTCTACTCACCATGGTCTACTTGCCATTATCAACTGGCCAAGGTCAACTCGCCATGGTCAACTTGCCATGGTCAACTCATCATGATCTACTCGCCATGGTCAACTCATTATGGTCTACTCACCATAGTCTACTTGCCATGGTCAATTCGTCATGGTCAACTAGCCTGGGTCTACTCACCAGAGTCCACTCACCATGGCCGACTTGCCTCGGCCAAATCACAACTGCCCACTTGCTGCAGGACAACTTGTCAAGGCCAACTGGCCATGGGACAATTTAATGAGTCTACTTAATTATTTAAAATAAATTTAAAAAACTGTTTTAATTTTTGCTATTCACCTTTCATTTTGTACCTCATTTGGCACACTTTCTTTAATGATTCTATTCTGCTATTTCTCTGGTATAGCGTAACTCGTCCCACACCGAGTTGTCCTGTGGCGAGTTGGCTGCAGCGAGTTGACCATGGAGAATTGACCATGGTGAGTAGACCATAGTAATGGCAAGTTGGCAAGGTACATCCATCATCATTGAACGACACCCATAATGCCTTGTGGGATGGAGTCTGGGCAACTGAATGGAATGCAGAGTGTTAATGGCCGGATGCCCTTCCCTGTTGCCGATGTAGAGTTTTGTTCAGCAGATAAGATTTCTCATTGTGCCCAGAGAGAGAAATCTCTGCCTCTACCTAGGACAGAACTGTCAGCCTCTGCTTTGCTGCTGCTTCAGCTGCCATTGAAATGGGGAGGGGGGGGGGGCATGGTATTTGGGAAGGGAATCGTTATGTGCTGGAGGAAGATTCTAGACGCTGGCCTGACCATCTCATTGCGCATGCGGAGGAAGGGAGTTTCCCGCCAAGGTTAACTGTCCAGCATTCCATCCTGGTGATGTTTTTTGAAGATATCTCTCACCTGACAGTTGGGTGAATTATAATTGGACTATGGACTGGGGTGCCAAGGGGAGGGGATTGAAGTATACATGATATTCTTTGCTTAACCAGATTCAGCTTTGCTTCGCTACTATTCGTTTGTAATTAGTAAAAGTACACTTAATCTCAAGCAAATGGAGTTGAGTGGTTTCTTTCCTGATTATTAAATGAAGTAGCATCTGACAAGAACTCACAACCTCCTGATTATGAGGTGAGAGACCCACCTCTAGGCCACCGCACGACTCTCCTTTGAGGTGGTACATTGGCCGTGGCGAATTGTCATAGACCCTCACAAGACACTTGGTGGGCCTTGAGGAAGAGGTTTTAAAGGTATTTCCTTACCCTCACAGCTATGCAGGCCAGTTTGCAAGTGACCGAAGACTCGTCTTGCAGGCTCTTTTGCAGCAAGGAGACGCACTCCACCAGCGTCCCTGGAGGGAGAGGACAGCAGAGGTCATGCACCCTTCATCGGAACGCTTTCGGGCGCAAAATCCAACTCTTCCCTCTCCCACGGTACCTGTGGATGCCTTTATGTTTTCCAGCCAGCTCTCCACACTGAAGCAAGACTGGACGAGGATGGAATAAATGATGGTCCCGCATAAAATGGCCGTCGTTCCTCTGATCTGGGGGTCTCCATGGTCGATGTAATTCACAATGTCCTTCACGGTCTGCTCCTCTAGAAAAAGAAATCAGGGATCAATGTAGAAATAATCCACCCACGGGTGCAAATTACGAACTAGGTCAGGAATCAGATTATAGATTTAACAGAGTCAGAAGGGGCCTTTGTAGGTCATCTAGTCCAACCCCCTGCCCAAGCAGGACACCCTACACCATTGTCGACAGATGACGGTCCAGTCTCTTCTTGAAAGCCTCCAGTGATGGAGGAGGGAGGGATGGAGAAGGAAGGAAGGAAGAAAGGAAGGAAGGAAGGAAGCTCTTCTAGTCCAACCCCTTACTCAATCTCAACCCTATGCCATTTCACATACATGGCTGTCCAATGTCTCCTTAAAAACCTCCAGTGATGAAGCACCTACAACTTCCAAACTTTGCCCCACCCAAACCTGATAATCTCGAAGGCAGTGAGGATGACTTTTTTTTTTAAAGTTAAAATCCCAGTGGTCGCAATAATTCTTTTAAAGGCAGATATTTACTGGCCTGTTTGTTACTCCTCTGATCCACAATTGCCACGGGATTCCTTAGAAAACCACAAAAATCCAAGGACGTCCGTAGTCCTCGACTTACAACCCCAATGGAGTCCAACATGTATGTTGCTAAGTGAGAAACGTGTTCCATGAGCTTCGTCCCATTTTAGGACTTTTCTCACCACATTAGTTGAGCGTAATCACTGCAGTTGTTAAATTAATAACCTGCTTGTTAAGTGAATCTGGCTTCCCAGTTGGACTTTGCGCAGAAGGCAGAAGAGAGGAGAGCAGTGGAAATCTATAGGCTGGTCCTGAGGACAGAAGAGCCACCGCTGCTAGCGAAGCCCCACTCTAGCTCTGGGGATCAAAGGCAGGGGGCGGAGATAAATAGATGTGGCAGAGGAGAGGAGAGCAGTGGAATTCTATGGGCCAGTCCTTGGGACGGAAGAGCCACCACTGCTAGCAAAGCACCACTCTAGCTCTGGGGATCAAAGGCAGGGGATGGAGATGAATAGATGTGCCAGAGGAGAGGAGAGCAGTGGAAATCTATGGGCCGGTCCTTGGGATGGAAGAGCCACCACTGCTAGCGAAGCCCCACCCTAGCTCTGGGGATCAAAGGCAGGGGGCGGAGATGAATAGATGTGGCAGAGGAGAGGAGAGCAGTGGAATTCTATGGGCCAGTCCTTGGGACGGAAGAGCCACCACTGCTAGCAAAGCACCACTCTAGCTCTGGGGATCAAAGGCAGGGGATGGAGATGAATAGATGTGGCAGAGGAGAGGAGAGCAGTGGAAATCTATGGGCCGGTCCTTGGGATGGAAGAGCCACCACTGCTAGCGAAGCCCCACCGTAGCTCTGGGGATGAAAGGCAGGGGGCGGAGATGAATAGATGTGGCAGAGGAGAGGAGAGCATTGGAATTCTATGGGCCAGTCCTTGGGACGGAAGAGCCACCGCTGCTAGTGAAGCCCCCCTCCTAACTCTGGGGATCAAAAGGCCGGGGATGGAGATGAATAGATGTGGCAGACAACTATTCGTCTTCTGGCCGGACGGACGTTGTTAGCCTGAGAGAGACACTTTTTGCCGGGGCTGCTGGCGCTCCTCACAAAGGAATCATTGATTGGATTCAGCGGGTTTGTCTGGGTCAGAACATCGGTTTTAAACCAAGGTAAAAATAAAGGTGTTTTTTTTTTTAAACGGAGTCCACATAACACCTACCTCTTTCCTCTTTGTTGCTCTCCATGGGCATTTTGTAGAGTTTGCTGAAGAAAGCTTCCGGGTAAAGGGCCATGGCTGCCCCCACACAGCTGATGGCCAAGGCTTTCACGCTCACCCTGACATCTTTATCCGGCACCAGAGCTAGAAGAGAGGACGCTGGGTCAGCACAGCTAGTCCTCGACTTACACGACACCACTTCGCGACCGCTCAAAGTTACAACGGCATGGGGGGAAAAAAGAGGACTGCTTTTCGCACAGAGGGCTTTAGAAATATTTTATTCCTTTTAAACTCTTAATTGGCCTGGGTGGAAAGGTGTTATAACGGGTTCATTCTTTTCTCTGCGGGGAAACCCCACGCCCCCAATGTCTCGACTCACCCCCTTTCTCTCCGGTGAGAAGGAAGGAGGCCGAGAGGAGGCGAACGCAGTGGACTAAGGGCGCAGCACTTCCGTCCTTATAGCCCCCGATGTCACCTTTCATTCTGGAGAGCTGTCGTCAGAAAAAAAATAAAAAAAAATAAAAATCCAATTATATTTCAATTGCTATTCAAACACACCAGTCAACCAAAGAGGGTTGCTGTTAAGACGCAGGGCAAGATACTTATCAGAGATTGTGGGTCTCCCAACCCTGAAAATTTGGGAGTTGTGATTCAGAGCCTCTTTCCTCCCCATAAGAGGGCCTCCCTTCTGCCCAACTGGGGGGCGCTGGAGAAACCCCAGGCCCTCGTGCCTCCTCCCCTCAGACTGACCTTAATTCCATGGTCAGCCAGTTCAGTTTCTTCTTTAGGCCCAAACTTCTCCATGCTGCTGTTGGAAGGCTCCCTCCTGTGGCTCACGCTTTTTGCTAAATGGGATTGCTGAAGCTCTTTAAAATAATAAAAAGTAAATAATAATAATAACAATAAATGATGAGGATGATGTTACAACAACATAATAAATATAACACAAAAACATAATTAATATAACATAGTGTTGTGACTCAGCAGTAGTTTGCTGTAAGTTGAGTCAGGAGGCAAGATTAACAATGCAGCTGGGGCTCGTTAGTGGCGTCTTTTGGTGATAAAAGGACGGATGGTGCCACGCCCTGGTTGCAGGAGTCAACGTTCATTCATTCGTTCATCATTCATCGGTCATGGTTTGTTTGTGAGAGACACTTGGAGAAGTGATTTGCTTTCTGTAACCCTGATTCAAGGAGACACTTGGAGAAGTGAATTGTTTTGTAAGAGTTTTGTTTGGTATTCTGTTATCTTCTTGTCAGAGACTTGATTTATGTTTATTTTTGGGCTCGCAGCCAGTCTGAGCCGAGAACTGATAAAGTTCTTCCCTTTTACGTTTGTCTGCCTGTCGTCTGTTAACGAGCGGAGAAGGGGGGACAGAACAACATAATATATAACATATACATGTTTTCTTTTTCCATGTAATAATTTTAACAAAATGGGTTATAATTCAATTAACGTGGCAGCTAGTCCTCGACTTACGAGAGTTTGCTTAGCGACCGTTCAAAGTTCCACACTTACGACCGTTGCAGCATCCCCATAGTCGTGTGATCAAAATTCAGAGGCTTGGCCAATGATTCATATTTATGACAGTTGCAATATCTCTATCATCTTTTAACGACGAGCCAAGACAACGGGGAAAGCCAAATTCAACGAATAACAGAGTGAATAACTTAACAACCGCAACGATTCGATTAACAACAGTGGCAAGGGAGGTTGTAAAATGGGACAAAACCTGCTTAGGAAATGTCTCGCCGAACAACAGAAATCTAGGGCTCTGTCGGGGTCATAAGTCAAGGACTACCTGTATTTGCTTCCACAAAGTGTCAACGTACCGAGGCACGAATGTCGGAACGGATCCAAAGCCTCGTCGTGTAGAACGTTGGCCGTTTCGTCTTCTTCCTCTTGCAACTGCCCAATTTGCATTCCGGAGTATTGGTTCTCACCGCCTTCTAGAATCTAAATTGTACAATTGAAATAAACTTTCAAAGCTAAAAAAGATGTGGAGACTCTGGAAAGAGTGCAGAGAAGAACAACAAAGAGGATTAGGGGACTGGAGGCTAAAACATATGAGGAACGGTTGCAGGAACTGGGTATGTCTAGTTTAATGAAGAGAAGGACCAGGGGAGACATGATAGCCGTCATGTCCCACCGTAGCTCTGGGGATGAAAGGCAGGGGGCGGAGATGAATAGATGTGGCAGAGGAGAGGAGAGCAGTGGAAATCTATGGGCCGGTCCTTGGGCGGGAAGAGCCACCGCTGCTAGCGAAGCCCCCCCCAGCTCTGGGGATCAAAGGCAGGGGACGGAGATGAATAGATGTGCCAGAGGAGAGGAGAGCAGTGGAAATCTATGGGCCAGTCCTTGGGACGGAAGAGCCACCGCTGCTAGCGAAGTCCCACCCTAGCTCTGGGGATCAAAGGCAGGGGGCGGAGATGAATAGATGTGGCAGAGGAGAGGAGAGCAGTGGAAAACTATGGGCCGGTCCTTGGGACGGAAGAACCACCACTGCTAGCGAAGCCCCACCCTAGCTCTGGGGATCAAAGGAAGAGGGCAGAGATGAATAGATGTGGCAGACAACTATTCATCTCCCGGTTGGCCAGACTTGTTAGCTTGCGAGAGAAACGTTTTTGCCAGGGCTGCCCGCGTTCCTAATAAAGGAATCTTTGAGTTCCCATCAAAGGGTTTGTCGTGTCTGGGGAGCTGGGTCAGAACACAACCCTTAGGAGCCCCTCTTTACCATTTCAGAGAAATCGGACGGGGTCACTGCCGAGTCCGGCCCTTCGGTGGTGGTCTGAGAGCTGTCGCTGATGGGCGAGGAGGTGCCGTCGTTCGTGTTGGACTGGATGGCGCTAAGCTGGCTGGAGCTCCTGCTCAGCATGTCGTCGTCCGTATCAGCTTTTGGGGTCGCGCCCCCCGTCAACTCGCAAGCGGAGATCTCCGACTCGGATTGCAAGACGTGCTGGGAACGGGGTTGCTCCGTGATGATGTCGCAACCCGGAGGGTCGGAGGCCGAACTGGCTGCGGGCGAGACGCCCGGCGTGGAAGTTAATTCACTGTTCAGCTCGCTTTTCACAGATCCTAAAGGGAGAAAGGAAGGGCGTGGAAGGTTCCAGAAAGCTGTAAAGCTACTGAATGGAATAAGATGGTCGTTTCAGCAATTATTGTGGGTGGTAAATGTCTGCAGAGATTCTCCTTCGTCCAGGAGGTCCTGGTCGTCCCAAAGGTGCTTTTTTTCTCAAGAGGCAACTGGACTTTCTGGTTTTTCTTTGAAGGCGTTTCGCTTCTCATCCAAGAAGCTTCTTCAGCTCTGACTTCCATTCCCCACCATCCAGTCAGAGCTGAAGAAGCTTTTTGGATGAGAAGCGAAATGCCTTCAAAGAAAAATCAGAAAGTCCAGTTGCCTCTTGAGATAGGTATAATTAGATAGATTAGATATAGATGTAGATGTTATAGAGATAGAGATATCTATCGATTGATAGACATATATAGATATCAATAGATGAAAGATAGATATTATATATAGATTATACAGAGATAGAGATGATAGATATATAAAGATATATATATATACATACGCATAATTAGATTAGATATAGATGTAGATGTTATAGATGTAGATATCTATCGATTGATAGATGATAGACATATATAGATAGATATCAATAGATAAATAGAGAGAGAATCAAGAGATATCTATCGATTGATAGACATATATAGATATCAATAGATGAAAGATAGATATTATATATAGATTATACAGAGATAGAGATGATAGATATATAAAGATAGATATATACATACGCATAATTAGATTAGATATAGATGTAGATGTTATAGATGTAGATATCTATCGATTGATAGATGATAGACATATATAGATAGATATCAATAGATAAATAGAGAGAGAATCAAGAGATATTAATATATAGATAATTAGATGTATAGATGATAGATAAGATAGCTGTTTATGGAATTCTATCTTCTCTTTCAACTAAAGATCCCTTACTGGAGGCACTTGGGATAAAGCCAAAATTGAAAAAACACATAAACAAAACAAAAACCAGACGTTAGCAGAACGGCAAACATAAAACTTAAAATAAAATTGCAACGCTGATAGAATAATTCAGGAGGGAAAGGCGAACAGTGTTGTGGCCTGCTGGCAGCCAGTCAAACTGGCAGCACAGAGGGGGAGTGAGGAGGTTGGGGAGGAACCTGGGCCACTCTTGGGGGTTGAGGAAAGCTCAGACGAGGGCTCTGCGTCGGAGGCAGAGGTGGAGATAGAGAGCAGTATAGGGATAGAGATGATAGATATAGAGAGATATATAGATAGGTATAATTAGATAGATTAGATATAGATGTAGATGTTATAGAGAGATAGGTATCTATCAATTGATAGACATATATGGATATCAATAGATATATCAACAGATGATAGATATATAGATATAGATTATACATATGGAGATAGATGATAGATATAGAGATATATTATATAGATAGGTATAATTAGATTAGATATAGATGTTATAGAGATATATAGATATCTATCGATTGATAGACATATATAGATATCAATAGATATCAATAGATATATCAATAGATAGATATTATATAGATTATACATATATAGAGATGATATAGAGATTATGTAGATAGGTATAATTAGATAGATTAGATATAGATGTAGATGTTATAGAGATATAGATAGATATCTATCAATTGATAGATGATAGACATATATAGATATCAATAGATAACTAGAGAGAGAAAGAATCAATAGATATCTAGATATTATATAGATATAGATAACTAGATATATATAAAGATGATAGGTATAGATATCTATCTATCAATAGATGATATATAGATATAGATATCAATAAACAGCTTTTCCATATGAAAACACAGCATAGAATCCCAGGAAAGCCCGATGGTAGTTTTCTACAATTCTGCAAGATTCATGTTGCGTTGATCGATTCAAAAATTTTTATTATGTAATAAACGCAACCCTTTAAAAAAAAAAAATAAGGCAGTAAATTCGTGAGATTCGCTCCCACAAGAGCCGAGAAGCCAACTTACCTGCCCCAAAGCCCATCTGGCTGGTTTGAGACCTGGCTTCGGGATCGTCTTCTAAGGTTTCCTCTCCTGAAAGCACTTTGGCTGGCAAAGCAACGCAAGGCATTTTAAAACAAATAAATAAATAAATAAACATTCCTGACAACTTATCATGCGCTCTATGCAACAGTTTGATTGATCTTTTGGCGAAGTTGTTCCTTTTTGGGGGGGGGGGGGGTTATGCTGAAACGGGAGCAGACACCTACCTATTTAATAATTTAGTTTGAAACAATATTAGAAATTCAAATAAAAGGAAATACAATCTATTTCAGTGTTTCTCAACCTTGGCAACTTGAAGTCCTGTGGACTTCAACTCCCAGAATTCCCCAGCCAGCTATGCTGGCTGGGGGATTCTGGGAGTTGAAGTCCACAGGACTTCAAGTTGTCAAGGTTGAGAAACACTGATCTATTTAAAAGCAGGCTTTTTTTTTTTTTTTAAAAGGAAAACAAGTCACGTATTTTCTCGAAACAAAAGTATTATATTAAAAGGAGTATTCTAATCTTTCAGTCATTTAACCAAGTCAATTCATTAGGATTGATTCCGTGCCATCAAGTCACTCCTGATGATTGGCAACCTCACCGGTCGATATTTTTTTCTCCAGGAGTTCATTATGATACCTTCTATAATTTTAGCAACAGCAAAAAGCAAGGAACGGAACATAAGACTATTGATTCTTTTAAAGATCAGCAATAATAGATGGTGAAAGGGGAGAAAAAGAAACAAATGAAGGGAGCAAGAGCCAACAAAACGAAAGTTTTCCAAGTCGAAGCAATGAAAAGCGGTAGAAAAATAGAAGACCAGATACTGATTTCATAGATATAATCACCTTTTTGTTTTCTGGAAAAAACAGGGCTGCAGGAAGAACCCCCTCCAGCTGCAAATTACAGAAAGAAATCAAGGAACAGATAAAACTAAATATTAAAAAAAAGAGGAATCATAACAATCTCTGAGAAATGCAGCAACAGTGAATTTCAGGAATTGTTTTTGGCAACTATTTAGCAATAGCAGTTAGACTTATATACCGCTTCATAGGGCTTTCAGCCCTCTCTAAGCGGTTAACAGAATCAGCCTATCGCCCCCACAGTCTGGGTCCTCATTTCACCCACCTCGGAAGGATGGAAGGCTGAGTCAACCTTGAGCCGGTGAGATTTGAACCGCTGAACTGCAGATAACAGTCAGCTGAAGTGGCCTGCAGTGCTGCACTCTAACCACTGCGCCACCTCGGCTCTTTTGGGAAATTAGTTGCTTGGTCTCTCGTCGAGCACAAATCAATATCCTTTTTTCCCAATAATCCAAAAGGGGGGGTGGGGGAGTCATTTTGTAAGATACCACCCGTTGGAGAAATAAAGACAGTCTTCAATTTATTCCAATTGGACTCAATTTTAGCATGCAGAGAAATAATAGCAATAGCAGTAGCAGTTAGACTTATATACCGCTTCATAGGGCTTTCAGCCCTCTCTAAGCGGTTTACAGAGTCAGCATATCGCCCCCAACAACAATCCGGGTCCTCATTTCACCCACCTCGGAAGGATGGAAGGCTAAGTCAACTTTGAGCCGGTGAGATTAGAACCGTTGAACTGCAGATAGCAGTCAGCTGAAGTGGCCTGCAGTACTGCATTCTAACCACTGCGCTACCTCGGCTCTTTAGGAAACATAAGAGCCCCCCCCCCCTCCCTCACCTCACCCTGAGCAGTAAAGGATTCGCGGTTACGGTACATAAACCAGTGGTGGGTTCCTCCCGGTACAGTACGGGCGTACCGGCAGTAGCCAGGAGAAGCTGACAGCGTACCGGTATGGTGATTAGATTGGCCCACCCGCCTTCTATACCTGTTTTTAAAGGCAACCGGCCAATTGTGCACAAGCGCACAGCGTGCGGGGCCTGCGGGAGCCCCAACAAGCAGCTGGCTGTCGCAGGGGCGGTGGATTGCGCATGCACGAACAGGACACACAGCCCCGTGAGCAGCGTAGCGGCAGCGACGGTAAGAGCAACCCACCACTGATGTAAACGCCGGAAGAATCCACAAAGCCATTTCCAATCTTTGGGTAACCAACTTGCCTGCTTTCCGTGGCGGGACTCTTCCGTTGAATGTGTATTTCCTAGGGTCTCCCCAGTTTCAACCTGTAGTAAACAGCGCTTACCTATCAGTTCCACAATGCTGTCGCTGCGGCCGCGGCCCTCGTCTTTGGCTGTGCCCGCTTGCGAAAGCCCCCCGCGCATGGTGAGGGCCAAGAGGAGGTTGGGGGGAGGCGTCCGGAGGAGCTGTTGCAACAATTCCAGGGATCCGGTCACGACGTTATGATCCCGGTGCTGAGTGTAGTGGAGACTCAGTTCGTACACCTGGAAGCGGGAGGAGCACAGGTGTGAGTCCCACTTTAGCACACCTCCATGACCAGCATTGGAAACTTTTCCCTGTATTTAAAGGGGGGGGGACCCCACCTGCAGCAGTACTGCAAGAGAATGAGTAATAGCAATAGCAACAGCACTTAAGACTTATATACTGCTTAGTGCTTTGCAGCCTTCTCTAAGCGGTTTACAGATTTGCCCTCAACAATCTGGGTCCTCATTTGACCGACTTCGGAAGGAGGGAAAGCGGAGTCAACCTTGAGCTGGTCACAATCGAACTGCTGGCACTCAGCAGAATTAGCCTGCAATTCTGTATTCTAATAGGAAGGAAGGAAGGAAGGAAGGAAGGAAGGAAGGAAGGAAGGAAGGAAGGAAGGAAGGAAGGAAAAGGTAAATGAAAAGGAAGGAAGAAAGGAAAGAAATGAAAACAAAGGAAGGAAATGAAAAAGGAAGGAAGGAAAAAAGGAAGGAAGGAAAAAAGGAAGGAAGGAAAAAAGGAAGGAAGGAAAAAAGGAAGGAAGGAAATGAGAAGGAAGGAAAGAAGGAAGGAAATGAAAAGGAAGGAAATGAGAAGGAAGGAAGGACTAGCAATAGCACTTAGACTTATAGACCACTTTGCAGTGTTTTCCAGCTCTCTCTGAGCAGTTTACAGAGTCAGCCTCTTGCCCCCAACAATCCGGGTCCTAATTTGACCCAGCTCGGAAGGAGGGAAGGCTGAGTCAATCTTGGGCCAGGATTGAACTGCTGGCAATCAGCAGAATTAGCTTGCAATTCTGTATTCTGGAAGGAAGGAAGGAAGGAAGGAAGGAAGGAAGGAAGGAAGGAAGGAAGGAAGGAAGGAAGGAAGGACGGACTAGCAATAGCACTTAGATGGCTTCACAGTGCTTTCCAGCTCTCTCTGAGCAGTTTACAGAGTCAGCCTCTTGCCCCCAACAATCCTAATTTGACCCAGCTCGGAAGGAGGGAAGGCTGAGTCAATCTTGGGCCAGGATTGAACTGCTGGCAATCAGCAGAATTAGCTTGCAATTCTGTATTCTGGAAGGAAGGAAGGAGGGAAGGAAGGAAGGAAGGACGGACGGACTAGCAATAGCACTTAGATAGCTTCACAGTGCTTTCCAGCCCTCTCTGAGCAGTTTACAGAGTCAGCCTCTTGCCCCCAACAATCCTAATTTGACCCAGCTCGGAAGGAGGGAAGGCTGAGTCAATCTTGGGCCAGGATTGAACTGCTGGCAATCAGCAGAATTAGCTTGCAATTCTGTATTCTGGAAGGAAGGAAGGAAGGAAGGAAGGAAGGAAGGAAGGAAGGAAGGAAGGACTAGCAATAGCACTTAGATGGCTTCACAGTGCTTTCCAGCCCTCTCTGAGCAGTTTAGAGTCAGCCTCTTGCCCCCAACGACGACTGAGTCTAACCACTTGAGCCACAGGGGCTGTTGAGCGAACGGATACCTGTATGAGTTGGTCCAAGGAAGGCGAAATCTCGGTTTCTTTCTGGATCACCCCAAAGCTGCCCTTCAGGCTGGTGTCCTTCACCTGCTGCTGCAGCAACGGGATCAGGTACCTCAAGGTGAGCAACACCCCGAGGATCAAGACACTGGGGTGTTCTTCTTCCTTGGGACACAACAGCCCTGCGAAGACGATTGGAACAGCTGAAAAAACAAGCCCGCTCTCCCAGCCACTCGCAAGGCCCCCGAACACCCTCCCCCCCCCTCCAGTCCTCAGGTACCCCACTTTTCTGCATCAGGTATCTATCTGTAAGCAAGTCCTGTGAACAGAACTGCAGCCCACAGAGGTCCTTTAGAGCAGGGGTCTCCAACCGTGGCAACTTTTAAGACTGGTGGACTGCAAATCCCAGAATTCCTCAGCCGGCAAAGCTTTGAAGACCTGTGTACTTCCACTCCCAGAATTCCACTGGGAGAATTTGCTGGGGGATTCTGGGAGTTGAAGTCCACAAGTCTTAAAGTTGCCAAGATTGGAGACCCCTCCTTTAGAGGGTTCCACCACAAATGCGCGTACGACCAAAGCGCGTGTGACTAAAGCGCGGTGACAAAACCGCGCCGTCAAAACCACGGAGACGAATGAGCGCTGAAGCGCGCCGACAACAGCGCGCCGACAGAAGCGCTCTGTAACATAACCCTAAAAATAACCCTAAACCTAACCTTAACTTAAATCGCGCTTCTGTCGGCGCGCTGTTGTCGGCGTGCTGTTGTCGGCGCGCTTTTGACATCACGGTTTTAGCGCCGCAGTTTTGTCGGCGCGCTTTTGACGTTCGCGGTTATGTCGTGCCACGCCTTTAGAGCCCACCAGCCATCCAGAGAGAGCCCAAGGCAGAATGGAGTGCTGTGGGATGGGAGACGGAAAGATCTGTGTGTGTGTGTGTGTGTGTGTTTAAACCCTGGTGGGATCCTACCGGTTTAACAACCGGTTCAGTGATCGCGCACAGCACCTGACATGTGCCGTTTTGAGAAAAAGCACTTCCCGCATTACTGTCCCGTCCCCCCCGGCATTACTGCCGGGGGAGGAAAAGAGCTTAGGTGCGCCAATCCGCTCTGCTGCACGACTCCGCTGAGAAGATAAAGGTCAGTCAAGCGCAAGAGGGCAGGGTGGGTGGGCTCACTTCATCGTCGGAGCGAACCCGTTCGCTCCCAGCTGAAGGACGGAGCAACCGGTTCAGTCAAACCGGCCCGAACCGGTAGAATCCCACCCCTGGCTGGAAACTGCAAGCCATTTTTTTGAGCAAGGCAGAGATCATTCCGCCACAAATGGAGCTCTTTATTTGCACACTGGCTATATTTGTCAAATGCCCCAAAGAGGGGACAGTTCCGTATTTCTATGATAAGTTATTGGGGTGGGGTGACTTGGAGTCAGTCCCGAGTCTTAGGGGCTGCCCGGGCAAACTCGTTTCTTGCAAGTTAAGAAAGCAGCTGGGCCCTGGATTGTCACTTTGGAGGTAATCACTGCCTCCCTTTGGGTCGCTTGGAGCAGGCTCTCTTCGGATAGTCTATCCTCCGCCACGGTTATCTGAGTTTTTCTCCAAGCACCCCAGATGGCGGGGAGTGATTGGAGAGAACTGTGATTCAAGAAGCCCGGTAATCTTAATTTGAAAAGAGAGTTGACTTGCTGGACGGATGCCCTAATTAACTCATGAGCCTCGAGCCAAGTTTCAAAAGAAATCCAGTTCTTTATGAAGAGCAACATGTCAGCAACTCCCCGAGTGAAGTCAACTCTGCCGCGCGTAATTTACGGCTCAACTCTGGCCTTGTTTCCCACCTCCTCCCCGGGTGTGTCATAAATCACATTCTCCAAGCACGTTCGTGGCTGGATAAAAACATGGCTCTCGGACCGGCCCCAACCTTGAAAAAGATATGCGTGGAAGATGCTTCAGCATGCGGCTGCCAATCTGTTCCGGCAGTTCTCCCTCTTCCTGCCCATGGCAACTCAAGAGGAGACCAAAAATGCTTTGTGAGTTGACATTACCATTGCCTCTTTCCTCGGGCTGAGAGTTAGTGGCAGGATCAAGGTCACCCAATGGGGTTGGTGCCTCAAGCAGGACTAGAACTCACAGTCTCCCTGTTTCTAGCCAGGTGTCTTAACCGCCACACCAAGCTGGCTCTCAGGCTATAGATGTTAAGACGTTAAAGTTTAGCTGAAGGATCAGTAGAACAATTTCCCCTACTGTAAAAATCAGTGTTCCAACAAAGGATGTTTTGACGTCTTCTAATGTTAATAATTGATATATTCAAATTAAAGTGACACAAAAGTCAACTTTCTGTGTTTGAAGCCTCCAATATGTACGTGGTTTTCATTGTTTTTTAGCCTTTGCTCCCTTTTTTCAGAGTTATTATCTGTCAACCTCATAAAAGAGTCCAGAAAGTCAGTTTTATGGCAGGCATTTCCTTAGAAATATATCTTTATGCAAAGAATGAGGGATATAGGAGGGAAGAGGGGGGCGGGGGAGAGAGTGAGTGAGACAGAGACAGAGAAAAAGAGAGAGACAGATAGAAAGAGAGAGAGAGAGAGAGAGAGAGAAAGAGAGCAATGATGTTCCAGCAAAACTGAAGTAGGATGATAAATTACTTACCTAGCAATACTTGAAGCAACCGAGTGTAAAAATATTGTGTCCTTCGTGAATGCTGACAGATGCTCACCGTGGCTGCGGCCGCCGTGCGACGGATGGTTGGAGAACTGGAGTTAAGATTACCTATGAAAGCTTTCAATAAAACCTAAAGTGAAAAGAAAATCAACAAAGCGTTTCTGTGCCATCTCAGTTTTCCTTTCGCAAAGTCCGGCTAAGGGTAGGCAGACGCGCTCGCTCGAAAGGATACGAAATCAAGGTGACAAATAAATAAATCAGCAAAACCTGTGAGTGCTACTCTGACGTTTGAAAAAACTCAAAGGTGGCTCCTTATCATTTCCAGTAGGAAGAATAATAATCTGTCCTCAGCCCCAGAGAGTCTCTGTAACTCATTGAGGAAGACATTCAGGGGTGGGATTCAGCCAGTTCGGATCGGTTCGCCCGAGCCAGTAGCGGAAATCGTGGATGGGCGCCTACCCACCTCGGTTCTATGCCGTCTTATTTAGGCATGTTTTTGAGGCCAGAAGGTGTGCGCAAGAGGTTCAAGGTTCATTTTATTTATATGCTGCTCTATTCCCAGCGGGACTCAGGGCGGCACACAAACCCAAAGGAGGGGAAGGGAAACACAAGAACTACAACAAAAAGTACAGGGAATTTAAAACAACCAACAGCGACACGATTCGAGAGGGGAAGGGAACTCATCAACCCCAGGCCTGCCGACACAGCCAGGTTTTAACGGCTTTTCGGAAGGCCTGGAGAGAGGTGAGGGTCCGAATCTCTGCAGGGAGCTCGTTCCAAAGGGCCGGAGCCGCCACAGAGAAGGCCCTCCCCCGGGTAGTGGCCAGATGACATTGGCTGGTAGACGGAACCCGGAGGAGGCCTAATCTGTGTGATCTAATGGGTCTGTGGGAGGTAATTGGCAGCAGGCGGTCTCTCAAGTACCCAGGTCCAATACCCTGAAGGGCTTTATAAGTGACGACTAGCGCCTTGAAGCGTATCCGGAGACCAATCGGTAACCAGTGCAAAGTGCATGCGCAGAAGGCCCAGTTGCAGGTGCAGAAGGGGTGCATGCGAAAAGGGGGGGGGGGAACAGGTGGTAACAAAATGTGAAACCCACCACTGAAGACATTCTCCAGTTTAGTTAGCTCTTTTTATGACAGCCTCCAGAATTGCTTACGGGCTTCGTTCTGGATTTTAGAAAAGGTTGAAAAGTTCACCTTAGACCAGGAGCAAAAGTAAGCAGAGGCGGCCATGACTTCAGCTAGCAACCAAGTGGCTCTCCTCTTCTTCTCCTGCTCCCCAAGGGGCAACAGCTCACGGTTTCCAACTGGGAAACCACCTGTCGCAGTGCCAGAACCAGGACTCTTTCCTACTTCTAGCTTCTCTCTCAGTGTTGTGGCCGGCCAGCGGCCAACGGAGATGGCAGCAGATTCAGAGAGTGAGGAGGTTGGGGAGGAACCTGGCCAAGTCCTGGAGTCTGAGGAAGGCTCTGAGGAGGGCTCTGTGTCGGAGGCAGAGAGGGGGCCAGGGCCGTCTGTCAGTTACCAGCTGCCTTCGGAGTCAGACATCAGTGAGGCAGAAGAACAGCTGGAGCCTGTTCCCAGTGTGCCCATGTGCAGAGTTGCCAGATGAAGGGAAGAGCTAAAGAACAGGGGTCGACTTGGGAGTAAAGCCACAGGTGGACAGTGAATGGCTCCTTCCAGAGGCAATAAAAGAGGAGCGAAAGGGGAGTGGAGTTTGCAGGAGACAGTTACTTCAATTCATTAGGGTGAAGATCTGTTCCTGAGTTCTTGCCAAGTAATTGCTGCTACCGCATGGCGTTTGGAAGATATCGGCCTGGCAGCTCTCCAAGCCTGACAAAGCTCTGTAGCTGTGAAATCTCTTGAAAGACTCTTGGCCGGGACTTTGCAGGAGAGGAATCCCCTTTAAAACTAAATAAAAGGGGTTTTTTCGGCACGAGGAGTCGGCTTCATGATCTTGGGAAGCCTCGGTCAGAACACTTAAGAGGGAGAGTCCAGGAACCTTTAGACAAAGCCAAGAAAGGCCATTATGGGGCGGGGGGGGGGGGACCACTTGCAGAACCAAGCACAAGAAAAGGCAGATCCCGCGAATTCAGGATCTGGTGTCCCAAACAATCTGCTTCTCTCCAAAATCTGATCCTAATTCCAAAACTTCAGCCCTGGGCGGATCTTTTCATGGAGCTAAATAGCAATAGCAATAGCAGTTAGACTTATATACCACTTCATAGGGCTTTCAGCCCTCTCTAAGCGGTTTACAGAGTCAGCATATCGCCCCCAACAACAATCCGGGTCCTCATTTTACCCACCTCGGAAGGATGGAAGGCTGAGTCAACCCTGAGTCGGTGAGATTTGAACCGCCGAACTGCAGAACTGCAGTCAGCTGAAGTAGCCAGCAGTGCTGCATTTAACCACTGCGCCACCTCGACTCGGAGCCGAGTCGCTTTTGAACTTGTTCATGGGCAGTGCCCCATGGACCGGCTCATCCAAAGCGGTAACCTTCTCTTCCAACACTCAGCAGGCGTGGCGGTAACGCTTAAATATAATTTCATACCTTGATGTCGCTGTCGTTTGCGAAGTTGCCAAAAGCCGCCATGATTTTGGGCATCGCCGCAGCCAAGGTCTCTTGCACGGATTCTTCGGGCCGCCGGCTGACCCGCGTTAAGCAGGGCAGGAGGTTCACAAAGTATGGCCTGCACCAACAGACGGCAAAAAAAAAAAGATCACTCAAAGGGACAGGATATTCCTTTTCGTGAGTTGGTAGGTAAAGGTTCCCTTCGCACCTATGTGCTAGTCGTTCCCGACTCTAGGGAGCGGTGCTCATCCCTGTTTCAAAGCCAAAGAGCCAGCACAGTCCGAAGACATCTCCGTGGTCATGTGGCCGGTATGACTCAACACCGAAGGCGCACGGAACACTGTTCCCTTCCCACCAAAGGTGGTCCCTATTTTTCCGCTTGCATCTTTTTACATGCTTTCGAACTGCTAGGTTGGCAGAAGCTGGGACAAGGAATGGGAGCTCACTCCGTTACACGGCGCTAGGGATTCGAACCACTGAACTGCTCATCTTTCTGATCAACAAGCTCGTCTTAGCCGCTGAGCCAACATGTCCCTTTCGTGACTTGGTACATGGCACGAAAGAGGCCAGCAAGGTGATCATTGGGGGTGGGGAGGGGGGCGCACGGAGAAAATGCAAAAAGGAAAGGGTGCCTTGCCTCCAAACCTAACTTAACAGAACAGAATCACAGAGTTGGAAGGGACCTTGGAGGTCTTCTAGTCCAACCCCCTGCTTAGGTAGAAAATCCTGTACCATTTTAGACAAATGGTAGTCCAATCTCTTCTTTAAAAACCTCCAGTGTTGGGGCATTCAGAACTTCTGGAGGCAACTTCTGTTCCACTGATTAATTGTTCTCACTGTCAGGAAATTTCTCCTTAGTTCTAAGTTGCTTCTCTCCTTGATTAGTTTCCACCCATTGCTTCTTGCCCTACCCCCAGGTGCTTTGGAGAATAGACTCCCTCTTCTTTGTGGCAGCCTCTGAGATATTGGAAGACTGCTATCATGTCTCTCCTAGTCCTTCTTTTCATTAAACTAGAGACATCCCCAGTTCCTGCAACCGTTCTTCATATGTTTGAGCCTCCAGCCCCACTAAGATCATTAAAGGGACCAGGAAAGAGATTGTCTCCTAGGGCAAAATACGAGCATCAAAGGCCAGGGAAGTTGTGCCACGGCACGCAACAGCTGGCTAGGCAGATGGGAGGCCGGCCAGCCAGGTCACAGTCCAACTCCAGGAACACACAGCTTAACACCCAAACAACAGGGCCCCAAAGCTGTCGGCCCCACAATCCCCCAGCCTGCTTCTTGCTGCTCAAGGAGACCTTCCCACCTGCATTTCTGAGGTCTGACCAGGTGTGCAAGTTCAGCAAATCTCCACAGAGCAGCCCGCAGACTCCGGGAAGCACCGTTCTGCAAAACACAAATGGAGAAGAGACTCACCCGTCACGTACAAGGCAGGGCAGCTGGTACCAACCAAGCAAGCTTCGGACTTTTACAGAACTCCTATGCACAAGATAAACCTATTCTCGTGAGTTTTTGCTGGAACTGGAAGTAACAATGCAGCCGGTTTTCAAAAACTCAAACACCATATTTTTCGGACTATAAGACGCACCTTTATGTATACACTGAATATAGCATTTTTTGGCCTCCAGAAACCCCGCCCCTTTCACCAAAATGGACGGGCAGAGGGCCGTTTTTTGCTAGTTTCGGTCCCCCCCAGCCCCCAAGAGCACTCTACAAGTCTCCTAAAGGCTATGCATGCCCTTTTTTGGGCAAAAAATGGGCTGTTTTTTTGCTCATTTTTGCCCCCCCCCCCGTCCCCTGGAGCACTTTGCAGGCTTTTCAATATCTCTGCATGCCCCGTTTTTCACAAAAAAACGAGGCGTTGCAGACGGTTTTGGGGAGGAGGGTGCAGAGTGCAAAAACTTTTTTTTTTTATTTGCCTCTTCAAAATCTTGGTGCGTCTTATACTCCAAAAAATACTTCTTGAAAACTCTCGTATACATCAAGAGTTCTCCAAGCATGATTAAGGATCCCTCGTCGAGATCCTTTTAGGGGATTCTGTGGCATCAAATGATTTTTAAAAAAAAAAATATCTCAATTTTGATATTTAATGCAGCAAATATTGATGGATACAACCAGCAGCCGGTATTCAGCCGGTTCGGACTGGTTCGCCCTAACCGGTAGTGGAAATCGCGGGTGGGCCTAGCTACCCGCCCTGACTCTATGGCCGTCCTATATAGGTACGTTTTCAAGGCCAGGCGCATACGCGGAAGGCAAATGCACAAAGCACATGCGCAGAAGGCACATGCATGCCCAATTTGTACGCGCAGTAAACCAGGGGTAACAAAATATGCAACCCACCACTGGATACAATCAGAGATGGTATTCAGCTGGTTCTCTCCGGTTTGGGCAAACACGTAGCGGTGGCTGCGGGAGGCTCTGCCTACCTGCCCCGACATAATGCGCGAGCTCACATTTGCGAACATAAGGGAAGGTAAGTGAATCCCATCTCTGGAGACAACCCACCTAAAGGTCCTTGGGGCTGTGAGTCTTTTTAAAGAATGTAAATGTTTCAAAACTGCCAATCTAAGACAGCATTTCTCGACTTTTGTCACTTTCAAGACGTACGGAGTTCAACTCCCAGGATTCCTCAACCAATCTACCAGCCTTCGCCTTGCAGCCATCCCATCAGCCCTCCAAATTCTCTCCCCTCCAATGTTTTGTTGCTCACGGCTTCACCTGGCAACGAATTGTTGCCATCCCAAATTCCTGTGGAAAACTCTTTGGAACGAGCTCCCCGTGGAGATTCGGACCCTCGCCACCCTCCAGGCCTTCTGCAAAGCCCTTAAAACCTGGCTGTTCCGACAGGCCTGGGGTTAATGAGTTTTTTGTCCCCCCTCGAATGGTATGGTTGTTGAGTGTTTTAAATTGTGGTATTGTTTTGTTCGTGTTCTTTTTTCTTATTTGTATACACACACACCCCGGTGACTTGGTTGTGAGCCGCCCTGAGTCCCCTCCGGGGAATAGGGCGGCATAGAAATATAATAAACTCAAACTCAAACTTATTACATAGGAACAAATCCACAATTATGTATCAAAAGAACTCACTTTTTTAATCTCTTTGTAGAGTTCCAATTGTAACCTGGGAAGACTAGAATCCATCAAGGCCTAGAATGGGATCAAATGTACATATTAACAATGTGTGCATTATTCCAACATTATGTACTAACCTAGCAGATTTATTTATTGCAGTTATTTTTTTAGCCCCTGAATAGCAAAGCATAGATAGGGCTCCGATCCATAGTGTTTCTTATCTCTACTGTTTATTCAATAGCAATAATAAATTACTGCAAAGGACTGAGAGAATGTTTATGGCAGGGGTATGTGTCTTGGCAACTTCAGATTTGTGGACTTCAATTCCCAGAATTCCTCAGCCAGCCATGACCTATTACAGGTGTCAGCAACCTGTGGCTCTGGAGCCGCATGTGGCTCTTTCATCCCTCTGCTGCGGCTCCGTCACTGGTCGACTCCACAATTGATAGGGCTTTCGGTTAGGACAGGTAGAGGAAAAAGGATGCCGCGCTAGGAGGAGACTCTACGGTGGGAGGACCGGACTTTCAGTTGGCTTCCGGTTAGGACCTTTGTGGCTCTTTTGAGTGTTTAAGACTGCCGACCCCTGACCTCTTAGCATACCTCCACTTCCGGTAGACTTCCAAGAATCTAAACTCTAGTAGTTCTGAACACAACTGCATATTAAAATATGTGAGACGTAGCTCCAAACTTCCACGCCTGGGAATTACAGGGAGTCCCACTTTACAATAGTTCATTTAGTGATTTCAAAGTTACACCAGTTTTTTTCAGCCGTCAAAGGACTGTTTTTCTGAATTCAATCTGTATTGCTGGGTCATAAGATCCATCAAAAGAATAACTACTTTCAGTTAACCCAGGGAAGTTTTTTCAGCCCTCCAAGCTCTGCTTTTCTGAATTGAGTCCGTATTTCTAGATCATAAAAACAAACAAAACTGCTTACTTTTATCACTTTATTGAGACATTCATCGGAGACCATCCTGACGTCAGACTCGGCATCATCGCTACAGAGGAGGAAGAGTTCCATGGCGATCCCCAACAGCTTTGGGAATTCGGGAGAATTTCTGAAATGAAGACGTCACGTCGAGTGACAACCTCATCTCACATGATGGGAAATAGATTTCCACTGCTCTCCTCTCCTCTGCCACATCTATTCATCCCCTGCCTTTGATCCCCAGAGCTACAGTGGGGCTTCGCTAGCAGCGGTGGCTCTTCTGTCCCAAGGACTGGCCCATAGATTTCCACTGCTCTCCTCTCCTCTGCCACATCTATTCATCTCTGCCCCCTGCCTTTTATCCCCAGAGCTAGGATGGGGCTTCGCTAGCAGCGGTGGCTCTTCTGTCCCAAGGACTGGCCTATAGATTTCCACTGCTCTCCTCTCCTCTGCCTTTTGCGCATCCATGCGTTAGGCAGTGGACCCAGCTGTTCCTCCTCTTCCTCATCACCCCCTCCAGACCTGGGGGCTGTTGACTCTCCATCTGAGGGCTGACGGCCAGCCCAGGCTCTGTCTCCACCTCTGCCTCTCTCTCTGCCAGCTCCATTCCCGCTTGCCCCTTGGAGCTCTCAGGTTGCCTTAATGCCGACCCTGACTCCCACGTGTCCTCACTTGATTCAGCTGCTTGGGGGGAGGGCACTAAACGGTCACCATAACGAACCGTTGCAAGTCGAGGGCTACCTGTAGCGGATCATTTTTAAGTGCTGTTTTCAGGACCAGAATTCAGAAAAGGCTTAATTACCTTAAACTCTGAGCCACGATGTTTTCACATATGGTTAGGCAATGATTGACCCGATCTTTCTTGGACGTGGACAGTTCCTTCTTTCTAAAATGAAGACACAACCATTAAATTAGGCCCACATTATCACATTCTGGTTTTCTAACCACTGCCAGCCTGCTTTTGGCAACTGTCCGGAGAAGGGAGGGTTGGAATCGCTCCAGCTTGCTCAGAAAATGAAAAAACAGCCGTTGGTGCCCTAAAGCGCATCACCATGGCCAGAATCGGGGCGGTCCATGGGCAAATGTTGCCCATATAAATCAATATGGGACATTATGAAAATTTGAAATGATCAAGAGTTTAATCCTTTCTTCAAATATATAAATGTGTGTGTGCGCGTGTGTGTGTATGTATAAAAGGCAAATACCACTCACTCATCATGAAATCTCCAGAACCGTAAAGCCTACAAACCTGAAATTTGGCATGCATGTTTCTCTGAGGCTTCTAGGTGCTCGCTAAGGACTTTTCTAAATGATCCTCAGATTACCAGTATTTCTTATACAGTAATTAACATGCTCTGATGCTAAGGAGTTAGACATTCTACTCCCCCTCCCCACTTTAAAAGAACGCTGTTCCAACTGCCAGTTGCCTTATATTAACACGCTCTGATGCTAAGGAGTTAAGACATTGTACTCCCCCTCCCCACTTTAAAAGAACTCTGTGCCAACTGCCAGTTGCCTTATATTAACATGCTCTGATGCTAAGGAGTTAAGACATTCTACTCCCCCTCCCCACTTTAAAAGAACTCTGTGCCAACTGGCAGTTGCCTCACATTCCGTTACCTCAGTTCAAACTGGCAGACGTTCCACTCCTTCACTCAGGAGGCGTCTGGGGCTCCTTACAGTACAAAACATCACCACAATGTCTACACCTTCCATTTATGGAACTGCTTCCGGATTCAAGGCATCAAGAGAGATATATTCCCTTGCATGTTTCAATCACCACCACTGAGCCAACGGACTGGGAACCAAATTTCTCCTGCATGGCCCGATCACATAGTTTCGTCGCAAAGCACGGGGTCTCCAGCTAGTAGTTGCATAAAATTGAATTTAGCTGAGATAACCCTACATTGACCAAGAGCTGTGGCTTTTCGATTAAAGGGGAATCATTTTTGCTGGCTAGCCATTTTTGTCAATAATCGTCCCTCATCCAGCATCTTAGGCAGAGGCATCGCCTGAACTAGCCACGATTCAGATCCACACATTCCACTGATCCAAGACAGCTTGTTACAGCTGAACGCTCTCCCAGCGTTCTCCCTGACATTCGGGAATTCCTGGCCTGAATGAAATTCCAGTCCTTGTTATTTCTCTAACCATGGATGTCTTTGAGGTCCAGGATTAGTTATCGCGTTCGCTTGTTACGGCCGTTGGGTGGCAAGAGAGATTTTATCCACCACGGCTGAAGAAGGACCATCAAGTCAAGTGACCTTCCATAGTTCTCCAGAACTCCATCCAGGAGGCGGCCGAACCTACTCGGCTGATCCTTAAAAGAAAGGCAACCCCATTTCCCCCAAAGGAGCCCCTCCTCTTACGGTCTGACAGTCAATCATCACTCTTCCACCTCAAGTAGCTGACAGCTTGGGGCAGACAGGAAAGCCTTCGAGATGTCCTCCAACCTCCAACTCAAGGGAAAGGGCCATGGAGGGAGGGAGGGAAGCCCCTCTCCTTCTAGGGGATTAGCCCAACCTGGGGGGGGGGCAGCCAGGGGGGGGTCTGAGCCCCCCTTCTAGGAGATTAGCCCTGCAGGGAGGGCAGCGGGGGTGGGTGGGTGTCTAAGCACCCTGCTTCTGTGGGGAAGGCAGGGGGGGAGTCTGAGCCCCCCCCCCTTCTAGGGGATTAGCCCTGCAGGGAGGGCAGCCAGGGGGGGGTCTGAGCCCCCTTCTAGGAGATTAGCTCTGCAGGGAGGGCAGCGGGGGGTGGGGTGTCTAAGCACCCTCCTTCTGGGGGGAGCACCTGGGGGTCTGAGCCCCCCCCACTTATAGGGAATTAGCCGTGGCTGGTGGGAAGGCAGGGGGGGGTCTGAGCCCACCCACCCCTTCTAGGGGATTAGCACTGCAGGGAGGGCAGCGGGGTGTGTGTGTGTCTAAGCACCCTCCTTCTGGGGGGAGCACCTGGGGGTCTGAGCCCCCCCCACTTCTAGGGGATTAGCCCTGGCTGGTGGGAAGGCAGGGGGGGGTCTGAGCCCACCCCCCTTCTAGGGGATTAGCACAGTAGGGAGGACAGCGGGGGGGGGGGGAATCTAAGCACCCTCCTTCGGGGGGGGGGGCAGCTGGAGGGTTTGGGCCCCCCACTTCTAGGAGATTAACCCTCACCTGGGGGGTCTGAGCCCACCCCCCTCTTCGGAATTAGCCTTGCGGGGGGGGCAGCCAGAGGCGTACGAGCCCCCCTCCTTCTGGGGGGGGAAGCTATGGGGCCTGAGCCCCCACCTCTTAGGGGATTGGCCCTACCTGGGGGGGGCAGCTGGGGGGGGTGTAATCAGCCCCCTTCTGGGGGGGGGAAGGTGGGCGGTCTGAGCCCCCCTCCTTCTAAGGGATTAGCCCTACTTAAGAAGGGGGGAGAACGACAGGCGGGAACGGCTCCCTCCGACTACCCGGGGACCCTCAGGTTCCCAGGCCAGAGGCCGTCAGGGTCGCCGTTCTGCTCTTCCCGGGGACCCCCCCCCCACTTGCTTCCCCCCCCCCAAGCAGGCCGCAAAGCGGGCGTCCGGGTCTCCCCACTCACGGGCGGGCCGGCGGCTCCTCGGGCGCAGGGCCGGCGGCGGGGCTGGGCTGCGGTGGCGGCGGCGGCGGCAGCTGCTGCTGCTGGAAGGAGCGCAGCGCCTCGAAGGCCCGCATCAGCTTCTCCATGGCGGCCATGGCGGAGCGCGGGGAGGGGGGCGCGTCCTACGCCGGCCACGCCCCCGACCACGCCCCCCGGAAACCGTTGCAACCGCGGACTCCGCCCCGCAGGCCCGCCTTTAAAAGCGGGGCGCCTCTCCCTCTCTAGGGTTTGGACGCCTGAGACGTCATCACGGGGCGCCATCGCAGACTCCGGCGCCATCATCAAGGGGCGCCGTCGCAGTCGTTTTCGACGTCATCACGGGGGGGGGGGAAACCATCGCAGTCTCCCTTAATGTCATAACGAGGCGCCATCGCAATCTCTGGCGATGCCGTCATAGTCGTCTCCGGGGAGACATCATCACGAGGCGCCGTCGCGGACTCCGTGGACGTCATCGCGAGGCGCCGACCCAGCGCGACGGAGCAACATGGCGCGGCGGGCGCCGGCTGCGGCTTGCTCGAAGAACCCCTTCGAGGTGAAGGTCAACCGGGAGAAGTTCCCCGTCTTGGGCCGGCGGGTTCGGCACGCGGTGGGGCTGCCGGGCGTGGCGCGCTCCCGGGCCCACGCGAAGGTAAGCGGAGGGAGGGATGCGGGGGGGCGGTCGGGGTCTGCCTGGAGCGGCTCGCCTCACCTTTTCTCTCTCTCTCTCTCGACCGACTCAGCGCCAGCGGAGCCTGCAGAAGGAGTTCCAGCAGCGGGAGAAGACCGGCGTCTTCAGGGACCGGCGCTTCGGCGAGTACGATGGCGGGATGAGCGCCGAGGAGAAGGCCGAGCGGAGGTTCGCCTTGGAGCGGCAGGTGATAAGGGGGAGCCCAGGAGGAGCCATTGAATCAGCTGGAAGGGATCTGTGAGGTCTTCTAGTCCAGCCCCCTTCTCAAGCAGGAGGCCCTGGGTCATTTCAGTCAAATGGGTGTCCGGCCTTTTCTTAAAAGACTCCAGTTATTGGGGGGGCACGAAGGAAAAAAAAGAAGGAGGAAGGAAGCAAGGAAAGAGAAAAGGCTGTCTTGCAGAATTTCAGAATATCAGATGCGGAAGGTACCTTGGAGGTCTTCTAGTCCAGCCCCCTGCCCCTCTACCATTTCAGACAAAGTGAGCTGCACTGGCTACCTGTCGATCTCCGGATACGCTTCAAGGTGCTACTTGTCACTCATAAAGCCCTTCATGGTAGTGGATCTGGGTACTTGAGAGACCGCCTACTGCCGATTACCTCCTCGCGACCCATTAGATCTCACCGATTGGGCCTCCTCCGGGTTCCATCTGCGGGTCAATGCCGACTGGCGACCACGCGGAGGAGGGCCTTCTCGGTGGCAGCTCCGACCCTATGGAACGATCTCCCCGTGGAGATTCGCACCCTCACCACCCTCCAGACCTTCCGCACAGCCATTAGAATCTGGCTATCCCGCCAGGCCTGGGGCTAAGATTGCACCCTCCCGAATGGTATGAATGTTGTGTTTTCTTTTAATTATGTGTTGTCGTATATGTAAAAGTCTGTTTCCCTCTTCCCTTTCGGATGTGAGCCGCCCTGAGTCCCCCCAGGGAAAAGGGCGGCATACAAATAAACTTCTGAATCTGAAATGGATGGCCAGTCTTTTCTTAAAAGCCTCTAGTGTCAAAGCACCCACAACTTCTGAATGCAACTTCTGTCCCACTGGTTATTTGTCTTCACTGTTAGGAAGTTTCTCCTTAGTTCTAGGTTGCTTCTCTCCTTGATTAGTTTCCATTGTTTCTTGTCCTGCCTTCAGGTGCTTTGGAGAATAGCTTGATTCCCTCCTCTTTGTGGCAGCCTCTCAAATACTGGAATACTGCTATCATGTCTCCCCTGGTCCTTCTTTTTATCAAACTACCCATTTCCTGCAAACGTTCTTCATATGTTTTAGTCTCCAGGCCTTTAATCATCTCAGTAGCTCTTCTCTGCACTTTTTCCAACATCTCAACATCCTTTTTGTAATGTGATGACCAAACCTTGATGCAGCATTCCAGGTGTGGTCTTACTAAGTGTCAGCCTCTGCTACACTTGCTTACTATCGGCTGCCATAGAAATGGGGAGGGTGGGAGCATGATATTGGGGAAGGGAATTACCGTATTTATCGGCGTATAACACGCAGTTTTAAAACTAAAATTGCAAGCTTAAACCCTGCCTGCGTGTTATATGCCGATACTCCGGGTGGCAGAAGCCCGGGACCCAGTCAAATTCGCTGCGCAAGGTGAAACGGCCGGCAGCAGCCCTGCTCTCCTGCTGCGGCTTCTGTTTCAATAGGGAAGAAAACTTCCTTTCGCTTCCCGGGCTTCTGCCGCCCGGCAGAAGCCCCGGGACCCAGTCAAATTCGGGAAGCGAAAGGAAGTTTTCTTCCCTACTGAAACAGAAGCCGCAGCAGGAGAGCGAGGCCAGCGTCCGTTTCAGTCGCTTCCCTTCTCCGTCTTGATTGCTGGAAGCAGTAACAAACGGCGCGTCCGCTCCGCATCGCCCTGACAACCACCCCAGCCGGCGGCTGCCAGGCCTCGCTGGAGTCAATTGCAAAGCTGCGTTCAGCGCTTTGAGGACCTGAGGCATCTTGGGAAATGTAGTTCCCTATCAGAAAGAATGGAGTAGCTGCGAATTTGTAACAACATAATATAACTTGGTGCTTCGCAGGTTACGAAAATCTCGTTTGATTTGCACACTGTTTTTTAAAAGTTAGATAAAGAAATTATGCTGTGAAAGCGACTAGATAGCCCCCCTCCCCTTCCTGTGTGTGAGAAAGGGAAGGAGAGGAAGGAAGGAGGGAGGGGGGAGGAAAAGAAGAAGGGAGGGGGGGAGAAGATGGAAGGAGAAAAGATGGATGGAAGGAGAAAGAATGGAAGGAGAAGGAGGAAGATGGAAGAAGAAAGGAAGAAAAAGAAGAAGGGAGGGAGAAGGAAGGAGGTAGGAAGAAAAGGGGAAGAGAGGGAAAGAGCAGAAAGACAAAGAGGATGAAGTTGATAGGCAAGAGGAAGGGGGAAGGAAGGGAAAAAAGAGGGAGAGAGTGAAGATGAGGAAGAGGTTTTTGGTTTTCCAAAAAGCAGTGATTCTGATTAAGTTTTTTTGCTCAAGAGGTGTTTTTTCATTTCATATTTGCCTTTTAAGAGGAGTTAATGTTATAATTCATGTTCTAATGTTATAAATTTTAATCCAACATTAAGTTCCGAGCTTCCAAGTCATTTATTTTTAATGAAAAAAATTTTTACTCAAATTTTTGTGTTAAAATGGGGGGTGCGTGTTATACGCCGGTGCGTGTTATACGCCGATAAATACGGTATATTGTACTGGAGGAGTCTTCTTCCCACCGCATACTGGTGGCTCAGGTCTTGCTTTCCTTTTTGCTGCTTTCAATTAATGTCTAGTAAAAGTACTTTATCTCTATTCAAATGGAGTTGAGGTTTTTCTTTCTGGGATATTGAAGGAGGCATGCCTGACACTAAGGTTTTATAAAAATGGTACTGATACTTCAAGTGATTCATATGTTTCGTTGTTATTTCAGAAAACATTTGAAAAGAAAAATGTATATAATCTCAATGAAGAAGAAGACTTAACTCACTATGGCCATTCTCTAGCAGACATCGAGAAACTTAATGACATTGTGGAGAGTGACAGCGATACCGAAGAAAAAGGAATGTTATCAGGTGGGGAAAAAATGATTGGATGTATATCCTTTATATTATAACATGCAACTGTGATTTAATAAGACCTTTAACAACACTTGTTTATTGTAAATGAAATGTTGAAGTGCCTATAGCAGTAGTTACAAATGAATAACATATGGTATGCAACCTATTCAAAATCTGCTTAATTTATAAATTGATACCCTGTTTCCCCGAAAATGAGACTCAACTGGAAAATAAACCCTAGCATGATTTTTCAGGCTGTTCATAATATAAGACCTACCCCCAAAATAAGCCCCATTTAAGAGCTTCAGCCAGACCGATGCAATTAGTACCGTATTTTCCCCAAAATAAGTCTTAACTAGAAAATAAGACCTAATGCATCTTTTGAAACAAAAATAATAATATAAGATCTGGTCTTATTTTCAGGGAAACACAGTACTTTCAAAACTTTCAGTAATCAATATCTATCTTTCCAGTTCTCTCCCTTGTGCTCTCCTTCAATTTTATTCTGGTAAATTATTAGCGTTGTTAAAGCAACATTAGGGATATTTAGTATGCTGAGTTCTCAGGATTTATTTACGTCCTAGTCAATTCAAAATCTTGCGTTTCCAGAGGAATTAACCGCTTCTCATTTTGGAGGACTTCTTTCGAAGAAAAAACCCACAGAACAGCAGAACGAAGAAGGTCAAAACCCCAAGTCACGCAAGGAACTTGTTGAAGAGCTGATAGCAAAATCCAAATTGGAAAAGGTGAACTATCCTAAACTTGAAATGCTCTGAAGTTGCAATCGGTACATTCTTCTTCTATAAAACTGAAAGGTTTAATTCCCCTGCGTGGAATTATTAAAGCGCAGTAGGTGCTTTGACATGTATGTCCATCACTGTCAAGGAAGATTTTAATGTCAAAGTAAAAATTTGAGGTTTGATGTAACACTCTTATTTTGCTTCATCAAAGGGAGTCAGAAGTGAGTGCCTTTTTTTTTCTTTTTCCCTTTTCTACATTTCCTTTTTCTCTATTTTTCCCATTATTTGCATTTGTATTTTTGTTATTTTATACTATAAGCTAATAAAAAAGATAAATATAAATGTGGGGGAGATAAAATGAAGGCTGAAGTACAATGATTGTATTGTCATATCACCTCAACTTGAGTACTGTGGTGGAGTAAGCAATGGGCTTACCAAATGGAACTGGTTTTTTTTTTTTAATTTCACAGAATGCATTGCTCAACTAAGGCCTTAGAAATTCACTCTCCCTTAATCTGTCAGAAGAAACTGAATCGTGCTGTTTGCTTGTGGTATTTTCTAAGGTGTATGTTTTGGTGGAACAAAAGAAATGGATGTAAATTCCATCTTTACCTACCGTTACCCCTAAATCTTGAATCGGTTTCTTAGAGTGCGTCAATTTCTAGCAGGCTTTTGGGGTGAAATATTATAGATGTACTGTATTTTTTGGAGTATAAGACGCTCCAAAGTATAAGACGCACCTAGCTTTTGGGGAGGAAAACAAGGGGGGGGGGGAAATCTGCCTCCCAGCAATTTGCCTCCTTGCAGCAAAAGGCAAGTTTCAGGTTCAGTTTAGCAGAAGGGAAAAAAATCAGAGGCAGAGGCCAAAGGGTGGGGGCCAGTGGGTAAGCGGAACTATATTCAGTATATAAGACGCACCCAAATTTTCACCCTCTTTTGGGGAGGGAAGTGTGTCTTATACTCCGAAAAATACAGTAATTTATTTGCATGCGTATTTTTAATTGTTTCCTTTCCTTTTGAATTCTCTACTTTTACTTCTTGTTTGAATATGGAAAAAGAGCATTCAGATTAGGCACCTATTGTGCAGCAATAATATGATTATCCTTACCCCCTTTTCTTTTTTAAAGAAAGAGCGACAGGCTCAGCGGGAAAATACTCTGGAACTTACAGAAAAGCTTAACAACGATTGGAGAGAGATTCAGGCACTCTTGTTGCCCAGGACGTCCAAGTCAGAGACACAGACACAGAGTCAAGTTCAAGAAAAACCCAAGGTGAGCTTGTTTATCTATGTCCCCCTATTTTAGGAACAAAGCTATTTGCGAATAAGTGAGCTTTTGGCTAACTGTCCTGGAAAAACGGATGTCAACTAATAAAGCCTTTGCATGTCTGTTATCAAGTTGCCATGGTGAGGAAAGCGGGGGGAGCACATTCCACGCATACCTTAAAGCTAGAGTCGGATCTCAGATTACTGCAGCAGGCTTGTGAGGCGTGCACCTCGTTGGAGAATGTGATTTATGACACAGGCTGAGGGGAGGAAAGAAACGGGGGCAAAGTTCAGCCATAATTTAAATGAGGTCAGCTCTGACTGCAGAGAGGCATTGCCGAAATGGTGCTCCTAATAAATGACTGGATTTCTTTTGAAACTTGGCTGGAGGCTCATGAATTAATTGGGGCATTTTTAAGAAACCTGAAAGATTTCATTTCTCCGCCGTCTTCAGCGACAAGGAACTGTGTAAAGACTCTTAGAAGTTGTTCTGTTTTATAAAACAATCTTTTGTTCTTAGTATAATTGTTACATTTATGTCAAATTATATACATGGGTCGTTTCTAATCGAGGTAATGATATCTTGTTGTGCTCTGCTCTCTGTTTCTTAATTATTTGGGGAATATCAAGGGAGATGTTTCTCTTTGTTGACTATAATGACACTGCCGTGTTTCCCCAAAAATAAGACAGGGTCTTATTTTCTCTCGACCCCCAAGATAAGCACACGGCCTTATTTTCGAGGAGGTCTTATTATTTTCAAGGTGCAGGAGACTGCGAGCGTGGTCACTTCATGGCTGCTGCTGTGTTGCCATATTTTCGGGGGAAGGCTTATTTTAGCCCATGCGCTCAAAAGTCCGATTGGGCTTATTATCTGGGGAGGTCTTATTTTCAGGAAAAAGGGGTAAAAGAGATGTTTCTTTTTGTCGGCTCAAATGTAGTAACTTTGAGAGTTATTGTACACAATCCTCAGTTGTATAAACAGAGGCATAGAATCAAAACCACGTGAAGTATTAGTACCGCTTTATAAGTCCTTAGTAAGGCCTGCCTGAAATACTTCATCCAGTTTTGGACTGGATTACAAAAAAAAGATATGTGTGGGAAACTATCCCATAATTGGCTGGGTGAAATTAGCTGGGATCAATAGGATAGGATAGAATATCTATCTGGATCAATTCTATCTGGATCAAAGGATCCCAGTGAACATTTGCCAAGAGCCATATAGAAAAAACAGTCCTGGGAAAGCTTTTAGATAAGGAAGCCGAATTCATTTCGAGTGTCTATGTGAATAGTAATACACAGATACACACAGAGATGAGAGGCCTCTATTATCTGAGATATAAACACACAGAATTAGCCTTGCATCCTTTTGCCGCCTCGTGTAACAAATCAGTCATTCCCATATGCCTAATGTAGCTCTCTGTACAATTCCATACCTCCTCATTTCCCCTTATCAAAGAGTACCTTTTGTCCCTCCTCCCTGCCCTTTCTGCCAGAATGTGTAATCAAGAAGTGATTTGTAACATACTGTGAGATCCTTTGTTTGTACTAACTGCCGAAGACTTTGCTTCTTTGAACTTTCCTAATAAAGGGGTGCTCTAAAAGAATAGAGACTTGCCATTTTCACCCAGTCTGCAGTGTGTGTGTGTCTCATTGCCAAAGCAGCCTAGGAATTAGAGATTCGTGAAGTGGTCCATCGGATTGTGAGAATGCTTGTATCCTCAATGCAAGCTCACTCTCACAGATATGTGATATCTAAAGTGATGTAAGGGGGGAAAATACTAAATGCATTGCTAGAATCAAACACTTAATGTGTGGAATAAAATGTTTCGAGTGAATGGATTGCAGCATTTATTTTGATTTTCTGCTCACCAAAGCTCGTTCTGTTTGACACACCGCCATCGCAGGAGCCGCGATGATTGTGCGTTTGTTGAATTTTGCAGCCAGATGAATACGATGTGCTGGTTAGAGAGCTCGGCTTTGAAATGAAGACGCAACCCTCGGATAGGATGAAAACGGAAGAAGAGCTGGCAAAAGAAGAGCAAGAGAAACTCCAGCAATTGGAGGTATAATATATACTTGTGGTTGTTCTTAACCTTGACGTTCTTTCAACAACTGTATTTATGCTTAATTTTGTCTGTGTAGCATTAGCTCTGCACTTCTCATGCAGGATTGTCCTGTCCATCAAAGGGGGGAAAAAAACCAGGGTACTCATTAATTGTTGTTTGCTAGTCTGGGCAGGCTGAGAGCAATTAAAACTTGTTCTACAATCACAGCTCCCTTTAGCAGTCTTGTGTTACTTGCAGGCAAAAGGCCCATGTTGCCTGGCTTCCAAGAAGTCTTGAAAACTGCCTCTTCTCCGGGCCTTGTTACTCCAGGAGTCAGCAACTCACTGCTCTGGAGCCGCATGTGGCTCTTTCATCCCTCTGCTGCGGCTCCCTGTCGCTCACAATATGCGTCACAACTGCCAATATGCGACACCCGCCAGCACGCGATTTATTGAGCTTTTCAACACCCACCCCCCAAGCAGGCCAACCATGGATAAATACAAGAAAAGAAATGTTTCAGAAGAAAAAGAGAATGTTTAATTCAACTACTTACCCTCGTTCTGTGGCCGCTCAGGAAATAGCCATGCATGGGAAGTCTTTTGTGGCTCCTGGTGTTTTTTTTTCTGTGGGAAAAGGGTCCAAATGGCTCTTTGAGTGTTTAAGGTTGCCGGCCCCTGAGTTACTCTGATTGACCCCTTTACCTTACAGAATGGGGTGCCTTGGATTTCAGCCCTCGTTCTGAATCCATCCTTCTCCCATTTAGATCTGCTAACTCAATCAAATTTGATTAGATTTGATTAGATTTGATTTAATGTATTCATATGGAACTCAAGTAACAGAAATGAAACCCAAACATTCTGGGATTTGAAGTGGCTAAAAAGCATGCGGGGGGAATGAAAAACTATGGGGGGGGGGAAATACTATTGTTTTAGCTGGATTAGGCTACAGTTAAATTCCTCACGGTGTTGTAGTGTATTTGGTCGACATTCACGTTGGGAATCAAGAGGTTTAGTTTATTGTCCTTGCACCTCGTACAATGAAATTAAATGCCATCTTCAGTGTACATTATAACTATAAAAATAAAAAGACAAGCACACCTCCTTCACATGCTATATGTGAAATTGAAAACTGACGTTGCATCAATATTGCACATAGAATTCAATATAGTTACTGCCCTGGGATAGAAGCTGTTTTTTTTCAGCCCATTTGTTCTTGTTTTTATTGCCCTGTACTGTTTGCCAGATGGTAATAGTTCAAAAAAAAGTGTCCAGGATGAGATGAATCTTTAAGACCGTTTGGAACAATGTTTTTAGGTTGTGTACCTAAAAAGAGCATTTATAGCATTTACGTTTTCAAGGGATTGTTCAGATGGGCCAACACCTGAGGAGATTTCCTGGTGGCTCGGTCCGGGAAGCGGGGGGCACTTAGGAGAGCTGACCGGATTTCCTGGGATCTCCTCCCCATGCAGGCTGACCGCTTACGTCGAATGAAAGGAGAGGAGCAGAAGGAGAGCCGCAAGAAACTGACGCACCTCTCGGCTGACGATTTGGTAGACGGGTTTCTTCTAACCAAAGATGATCGACCTTTGCTATCCTACAGTGTAAGCCTTTCATCCTTTTACCATCCTCCTTTTTTTAAAGCTTTTATTTTTTACTACAAATTTTGACATATTTTATGAGCAAAGCGTTGTCCGGGTCTTTTTCTTTTACATCCTCTCATCTACATAATCCATTTTACATCGTAGTTCTGTTTCCAATTTCGGCCCTATTATTCTCTCTCCATATTTTTCCTCTCAAACTTATTTTCTTCTCGGTACATAAACAATATCACTAATTGCCCCTTCAGAGTTAAACCAAATTATCATTTCATATTTCATCTGTTTTGCTATAAGCAACATACATCCTCAAATTCAGTTTTAACAGAGAGAACATTTAACGTGATGAATTATCCACAATTAACAATGCTGCTATAATTTCCTTATATCTTAATTAACTACATACCATTTACAATCTTAATACAATTTAATCTACTAATACGTCCCTTCTCTCCCTTACTCCTCCTCTAACCATTTTTTCTTGGTCTCTCAAAGATTCCACTCATTAATTTTCTTTCCTCCCCCACCAATTCTCCTAGCTGCTGCTGCTGCTTATAATTATTGTATCTTTTCTTCAAAATCCTTTTTCTCACTTCTAATTTAATTTGTTCTGGTTTTCCCCAGGGTTTTTCCTAATCTCTTCCCACTATCCTCTTTTTTTTTTTAACAACCCCATAATTCCTTGTCTGGGCACCTATCCTCCGCGAGCTGCACTGGTTACTGATTGGTCTCCGGATACGCTTCAAGGTGCTAGTCGTCACTTATAAAGCCCTTCATGGTATTGGACCTGGGTACTTGAGAGACCGCCTGCTGCCAATTACCTCCCAAAGACCCATTAGATCACACAGATTAGACCTCCTCCGGGTTCCGTCTACCAGCCAATGCCATCTGGCTACTACCCGGGGGAGGGCCTTCTCTGTAGCAGCTCCGGCCCTTTGGAATGAGCTCCCCGCAGAGATTCGGACCCTCACCTCTCTCCAGGCCTTCCGAAAAGCCGTTAAAACCTGGCTGTGTCGGCAGGCCTGGGGTCAATGAGTTCCCTTCCCCTCTCGAATCGTGTGGCTGTTGGTTGTTTTAAATTCCCTGTACTTTTTGTTGTAGTTCTTGTGTTTCCCTTCCCCTCCTTTGGGTTTGTGCGCCGCCCTGAGTCCCGCTGGGAATAGGGCGGCATATAAATAGAATGAACCTTGAACCTCGAATTGAACTGAGTGTTGTTCTATTTTAATGCCCAGGCTATCTAATCAATCTTTGTTGCTTCGTAGAACGACAAGGACGATGAAGAGGGAAAGGAGGACAGTGACAATCAAGAAAGCGAAGAAGAATCTGATGCCGAAAGCATTAATGACCCCTCCAAAGGCGACGCTGGCGAGGAGACGGTCCCGGGGAAGAGGTTTTCGAAAAGCCAAAAGAAAATTAAGGAACCAAAAGCCGTTAGAGATAAAGAGGCTGCCCAGCTGGAGTTGCCGTATTTGTTTGCTGGTAAGAAAAACCAACAAACATTTTGTTTTGTTTTGTTTTTACTGCCCTGATCAGAAGGCTCAGGGAATGTCAGGTCCCTGACAACTCTACAAATAATGCAAAGCAAATTGTGAAATCACAACCTTAAAACTGGGATAGGAACAGCAGACCCTACAGAAGGCCAACAGATAGCAATAACAGTTAGACTTATATACCGCTTCACAGAGCTTTATAGCCCTCTCTAAGCGGTTTACAGGTTCAGCATATCGCCCCCAACAACAATCCGGGTCCTCATTTTACCCACCTCGGAAGGACGGAAGGCTGAGTCAACCCTGAGCCGGTGAGATTTGAACAGCCGAACTGCAGAACTGCAGTCAGCTGAAGTAGCCTGCAGTGCTGCACTCTAACCACTGCGCCACCTCGGCTCGACCTTCCTCCGCAGCGCCAACTCAGTCCAAGAAAAGAACAGGAGAGCGAGAGCCGTCTAGAATCACGTGCCTGCAGTTTCCCCGCAAGTTTGAATCCTGTTCAGTATTGTTTGCTTTTTCTATTTCTATTCTACCACAAAATTGGTTAGGCTGGGCAGCCTCAGCAGGTGCAGAGTCTTTTAAAATATATATAAATATAAATAGCATTTACGTTTATATCTCACTTCACAGTGCTTGACGGCCCCCTCTCAGCCGTTTAGAGAGTCAGCCTATTGCCCCCCCCCCCAAATCTGGGTCCTCGTTTACCCACCTTGGAAGGACGGAAGGCTGAGTCGATCCTGAACCGGTCACTATCGAACTGTTAGCAGTTGGCAGAGTCACCCTGCAATACTACCTTCCAACCACTGCGCCACCACGGAAGGAAGGACTAGCAATAGCGCTTATAACTTATATACCACTTCACAGTACTTTACAGCCCTCTCTAAGCGGTTTATAGAACCAGCCTCTCTTGCCCCCAACAATCTGGGTCCTCATTTGACCAACCTCGGAAGGATGGATGGATGGCTGAGTCGACCTTGAGCCAGTCAGAATTGAACTGCTGGCAGTGGGCAGAGTTAGCTTACAATACTGCACTCTAACCAGAGGGAGGGACGGAAGGAAGGACAGACGGATGGACAGACGGACTAGCAATAGCACTCAGACTTATACACCACTTCACAGTGCTTTACAGCCACTCTAACCGGTTTACAGAGTCAGCCTCTCTTGCCCCCAACAATCTGGCTCCTCATTTTACCGACCTGGGAAGGAGGCATTCTGGGAATTGAAGTTCAAGAGTCTTTAAAAGTTTGGAGTGTCTCTGGTGTAGATAATGTTCATTCACCTAACTATGCAAAGTGTAATGGTTTGTCTCCCATGTAGTGATGGAAACGGAGATGCTTTTCTGGTGTTTCTCATAGTATTCAACTGAGTGCTGGTTCCATGTTTTAACTTGGCCATTTTAAGCTGCTTTCTGAAATAACTTCTCCAATTACCCCCAATATTTTTTCATCGTTTGAATAGCGCCTGAATCGTATGAGCAGCTTCAGTCTCTGTTGTTGGGAAGAACCACAGAAGAACAAATGGACATCGTACAGAGAATTCGGAAGACGAACCATCCCAGTCTCGCTGTCGGGAACAAAGCCAAGTTGGAAGTGAGTTTTTGCCATCACGCGTAATAGCAATAGCCCTTAGACTTATATACCGCTTCACAGCGCTTTTACAGCCTTCTCTAAGCGGTTTACAGAGTCAGCATATTTTCCCCATCAATCTGGGTCCTCCTTTTACCCACCTCGGAAGGACGGAAGGTTGAGCCAATCTTAAGCCGGTCAAGATCGAACTTCCTAGCTGTGGGCAGAGTTAACTTGCAGTGCTGTATTCTAACCTCTGCGCCACCATGGAAGGAAGGAAGGACTAACTAGCAATAGCACTTAGATTTATATACTGCTTTGCAGCTCTCTGTAAGCGTTTAAAAGAGTCAGCCTCTTGCCCCCAACTATCTGGGTCCTCATTTTACTTAGCCGAGGTGGCGCAGTGGTTAGAGTGCAGCACTGCAGGCTACTTCAGCTGACTGCAGTTCGGCTGTTCAAATCTCACCGGCTCAAGGTTGACTCAGCCTTCCATCCTTCCGAGGTGGGTAAAATGAGGACCCGGATTGTTGGGGGCAATATGCTGACTCTGTAAACTGCTTAGAGAGGGCTGAAAGCCCTATGAAGCGGTATATAAGTCTGACTGCTGTTGCTATTGCTCAGAAGGATGGTTGCTGAGCCTGGTGAGATTCGAACTGCTGGCAACGGGCAGGTTAACCTGCAGTACTGCATTCTAATTACTGGGGAGAGAGGGAGGAAAATAACAATAGCACTTAGACTTATATCCTGCTTCACAGTGCTTTTACAGCCCCTCCCTAAGCGGTTTACAGAGTCAGCCTCTTGCCCCCAACAATCTGGGTCCTCATTTTACCCACCTCGGAAGGACTGGTGGGACTTGAACTGCCAAACTGCTGGTAGTCAGCAGAAGTAGCCTGCAGTACTGCACTCTCACCACTGCGCCACCACGGCTTAAAAAGAGCGGGAGGGCGTTTGGTGTTGAAACAAGCGCGGCGGTTGGAGACTTCATTTATCAATAATATTAAAAATTATATTCCACAGAAACTATTCGGGTTCCTTGTGGAGTACGTCGGAGAGTTGGCTCGTGAGGAGTCCCCAAAGCTGAAAACCATTGACCAGCTGGTTGTGTGAGTATGGCGCATGGCCCACAGGGATTTTAGCTGCTGGATTCAGCCAAGCGGAATGCAAAACATTTTGCAACCCAGATGGAACTTGATCCTTTCAATCTGCACCTTCCAAGGGCTGCAACTGGGCTGCTTGAAGTTGTGGTTGTGTTGCTCATTTCAGAATTCTTCCGGCCCGGCCCAGACAACAGTCCCCGTTGTTGTTTTGTTTTTTAAATCCATTAAACCCAAAAGAAAAACACTTGGTTTTATCTTTATATAGTCACCTTGAGATTCTTCCGTGTTAAGATGTGAATACTTACTCCGATATTTCTCTTCCCCCTCTGATCTTTAAGGGAAATTTTTTCTCTCCAGTCTTTCTGAGAGTCCCAGATCCCAGTCTTGTTGACACTGATAAGGATTCTTAGGTGAAATATTTTGTTGTTGTTAGTTGTGAAGTCATCACGACCCATCGCAACCCCCATGGACCACGTTCCTCCAGGACTTCCTGTCCTCTCCCATCCTCTGGTGTCCATTGAAGCTCACACCGACTGCTTCGGTGACTCCATCCAGCCCCCTCATTCTCTGCCGTCCCCTTCTTCTTCTTTTGCCCTCCATCGTTCCCAGCATGAGGCTCTTCTCCAGGGAGCCCTTCTTCCTTCTCATCAGGTGGCCAAAGTCTTTGAGTTTCCTCTTCAGTATCCGGCCTTCTAAAGAGCAGTCAGGGTGGATCTCCTCTAGGACTGACCGGTTGGATGGCCTTGCAGTCCAAGGGACTCAACGCAGGAGCCCCCTGGACTGATTTTACTGAGAAGCAATTTCCAACATCTGAATTTATCCAGAGCTTATTCTTAGTATCTTGATTTTAAAAAACGATCAATTTGGTGCTGGGCGAACATCCCTTTCTGGAGTCAGCCGTATTCCCGCAGCTGCATCTTGACGCCAGATCACTCGCAGCGGAAGATGCTGCCGTTAAAAATAAACGCAACCCGACCCTGACTTTTATCATCTCCATCTTCAGAGTCCTCTTCGACCTTTGCCAGATGTTTCCTAAAGCCGCCGGCGATCAGATGAAGTTTCTCCTTCAAGAGGCCACACACAGCATGGAAGAGGTCGCAGAAAGAAACGGTCTGCTAACATTCCCGGAGTTGGACATGGTATATCTATCTATCTATCTATCTATCTATCTATCTATCTATCTATCTATCTTTCTTTCTTTCTTTCTTTCTTTCTTTCTTTCCTCTTCTTCTTCTTCTTCTTCTTCTTCTCCTTCTCTCTATCTCTATCTATCTATCATCTATCTATCTATCTATCTATCTATCTATCTATCTATCTATCTATCTATCTATCTATCTATCTATCTATCTATCTATCATCTATCTATCTATAAATGGCTGTGTGTATGTATGTATGTTCCAGCATGACTCTGGAACGCGTCAAGCAATTTCTACCAAACTTGATACACAGATGACTTTACAATAGCTCACGGCACTTTCTAACAGCCAGCTTCCAAAACACTCGGATCAGATCAGCCCAGCATCTAACGAAACAGAGAGAGAGCTAACAGTCGTTCTGGCTCCCTCTTATGGCCGATTGAGGAATCACATTTTACAGTATGCTTTAAAGAGACAAGTACAACATTGTTAAAATGATTTATATATTGCCAACCCAAGTGTTAGAATTATATTCCTGACAGTCGTTAAGTTGAGGACTACCTGCACAGCATTGATCTGTGCTCTTCCAGGGATACTGGGGCCAAAGAGGCCACGAAAGTACATCCTAAGTTTATTTTAAAGACAGGAGGAATTGCGTTAATATTGGTACTTTATATTTTTCAGCTCCTGTATCTGAAAATTATTACCGTTCTTTTTCCAACTTCGGATTTCTGGCATCCGGTGGTGACACCGTCACTGATTTACATGAGCCAGCTACTTACAAAGGTAGGTTCTTTCTCACCATTTTCCCTGACCAAAAACATCCGCTTAAAGATGAAAATGAAATAACATTTCATTGATATTTTTATTTGGCAAACCCTAACAAGGATTTCATTTGATTTAAAGCAGTGTTTCTCAACCTTGGCAACTTGAAGATGTCTGGACTTCAACTCCCAGAATTCCCCAGCCAGCATCCGGAGTTGAAGTCCAGACATCTTCAAGTTGCCAAGGTTGAGAAACACTGATTTAAAGCCTCAGATACCTTTTGGGTTCCTCATCTAATCCTCCCATTTTCCCATATATTTATTGACTAATGGAATGAATGTGTTGGAGCTGCCAATCCCACAAATGCAATTTTGGACACAGCTAGCAACACAATTTAAAAATCACTACCAGCGAAGAAATAAAAACCCAGGACTTAAGAGATCTGGCCATGTGGTCGAAATTCAGCCGTTGGCATTGGGCACATATTTACATATACCTCTCCCAGCTGACCTTCCTTGTCTCCTTCACCTGCCTCCAGTGTGGTCACACCTGGCCTCAAAGCCTATGCTAGAGGGGTAGGGGGTAAGGGGGGGGTTGCAGTCAGCTGCCCATCAGCTCTCCACTCTATAAAGCAGGATAGAAACCTCTGTAGTGGGGGTCTTGCAACTGGGGGAGTCAAATCTAACTTGTTGTTGCCCACCAATGACCAGTGGAGCTTGAAGGAGATTCGCACAGTGGGGAGGTTGGGGAGGAAGATGGGCCAGTCCTGGAGTCTGGGGAAGGCTCGGAAGAGGGCTCTGTGTCGGAGGCAGAGATGGGACCAGGGACGTATGCCAGTTATCAGCTGCCTTCTGAGTCAGACATCAGTGAGGCAGAAGAACAGCTGGAGCCTGTTCCCAGTATGCGCAGAGTTGCCAGGCGAAGGGAACAGCTAAGGAACAAGGGTCGACTTGGGAGGAAGGCCGCAGGTGGACGGTGAATGGCCCCTCCCAAAGGGAATAAAAGAGGAGCGAAAGGGGAGTGGAGTTTGCAGGAGACCATTAGTTCATTCCTGCCTTCTTGCCAAGTATTGCGGCGTCTGAAAGATATCGGCCTGGCCGCTCTCCAAGCCTGATCAAGGTCAGTCATGGTGAGCTCTCTTGAAAGACTGGGGGAGATTTTGGTGGAGAGGAATTCCCTGTCAGTTCAATAAAAGGGGTTTATGGGGACGAGGACTCGGCTTCATGCTGCTGGGGAAGCCTCGGTCAGAACACTACACGGGGCGCCCTGGGCTGAGTAGCCGTCAGGAATTATGGTGCAGTTCAACCTCTTGGAGTTAAGACGTCCCTTAATGGCTGTTTTTCTAGTGCGCCGTAAGGACGGAACAAGATGTTGTGAAAGGATTGTTTGTCTGCTGCCTCTTCCTGGACTACACATCCCTGTCTCAAAGATTTGTCCCAGAATTGGTCAATTTTCTCCTGGGAGTCCTTCACCTGGCCATACCCAACAAGGAGGCTCAAGGTAGGATTATGGTGTCCTCTGGCATCCCTCTTGCTCTTCTCCCTCCCCCCTTTAACCCTTTCCTGGCACCACCACTGCCATAACCACCGGCAGGGCTCTGGAAAGGCCCCTCTTAAAGACCACATTAAGATGTGGTCCTTGACTGGAATGGACACAATTGAGCCCAGGATTTATGTGGCCAAGTGAGAAACACGGTGAGTGAGTTTTGTCTCATTTTCACGAATTTCCTGGCCGCTTTTGTTGAGTGATTCACCCGGGGTTGTTAAGTTCGTAACACGGTCGTTAAGTGATTCTGGCTCCCCCCCCCCCATTGACTTTGCTTGCAAGAAGGTCACAAAGGGGAACATTGCTGCTGTCATAAATACGAGCCAGTTGCTGAATTTTGATCAGTTTTTGGCCTCTGGTGCGGGCTACATTCGGTGTATAAGACGCACCCAAATTTTTGCCCTCTTTCTGGGTGGGAAAAGGTGCATCTTATACTCCGAAAAATACGGTAATATGAAAATATTTCACTCATTGTTTCTTTCTTTCCTTGTGAAACTTAAGAGCCGAGGTGGCGCAGTGGTTAGAGTGTAGTACTGCAGGCCACTTCAGCTGACTGTTATCTGCAGTTCGGCGGTTCTAATCTCACCGGCTCAGGGTTGACTCAGCCTTCCATCCTTCCGAGGTGGGTGAAATGAGGACCCGGATTGTTGTTGGGGGCGATATGCTGACTCTGTAAACCGCTTAGAGAGGGCTGAAAGCCCTATGAAGCGGTATATAAGTCTAACTGCTTTCATTGACTTCTTAGGCTTATAAGCACAGGAGAATATTTGACACATTTATATAGGTTTTAAAAATAACGAACACGTGCATACGAGTATCCTGGGAGGACAACTTAACATTTGTGTCTGTTTTTCCTTCCAGGTTATTCTTTGCTGCCTCCTTTTGTCTCGCTGGGAAAACATTCCAACTTGCTCGTGGTCGGTGAGAAATCAGGGAGAGGAACGTGGCGAAAAGAAAACATCCCGCTCCATATTTTAAGTAGATCCAAAGGAAAAAGCCAAATGGAAACGGATAATCTGAGGTATGTCGTATCAAGCCGCCATAAGAAAACTCTAATAGAAAATAAAGGTAGCAATGCAAGTATTAATTCCTACTGAGGCTTATGGTTTCTCATAATTTGGAACATTAGAAATGAATCAGTGGTGGGTTTCAAAAATTTTTAGAACCTCTTATGTAGGTGTGGCCTGCTTTGTGGGAGTGGTTTGTTGGCCATGTGACTGGGTGGGAGTGGCTTGGCAGTCATGTGACTGGGTGGGCGTGGCCAACTTGTAAAATGTGGTGAAACTCACTTAACAACGCTCTTGCTTAGCAACCAAAATGTTGGCTCAGAAACTCTGGCATTTGAAGCACGCAAGTCTTAAAGCTGTCAACTTACAAGACCCTTGCACCCCTAACCCCTTAGAAAACCCCCCAGAGGTGTTCAGACTTGACAGCTTTAAGACTTGTGGACTCCAACTCCCAGAATTCCTCCTCTCGCTCTTCATCTTGATGATGTGCGGACAGGTGGGGGGATGGAGCTGGAACCGGTTCTAAACGGCACTGTAGATTTGTGGAACCTCTTCTATCGAAGAGCTTAGAACTGTATCGGCTTTCCTGTTTAGCCTTTATAGTTCTCCATTCTGCATTGCCTTCCTATTGCTTTTACCTTGTCCTATAATATAACAACAGTTGTGCTAGCACTTATAATAACATTAATTATATCACCATTATATTTACATTCCCTCTTTTCTGTTTTGGCTTCTGTTTTCTAGCCACTTATAAATTCTATTCCATATTTTATAGAAATCCGATTCTTCTCTTTCTTTTAGTTCCATCGTCATTTTGTAGATCTCTGCACATTCAAGTATTTTCTAATTATTGTTTCGTCTGTGGGTGTATTGATTTTTTTTTCCAGTTTTGTGCGAAAGCAATCTTATCTGCAGTGAGTATGTGTAATATTATGTATTGAGATAGTTTATCCATTTTTTGGTCTAATAGTCCTAATAAGAACGCTTCTGGTTTCAGTTCTATTTTTTGCTCCGTAATTTCTTCCAACCATTTCCGAATTTTGCACCAGCATTTCCTTGCGATGGGGCATGTCCACCACATATGGTAGAATGTTCCAGACTTGTGGCTACGTCTCCAACATTTGGGGGATTGGGTACATTCTGGCCAATCTCGCAGAGGGCAAATGCCATCTATGAAACATTGGAAGTCTTTACGAAGATGCTGGATAGCCATTTGTCTGAAACGGTAGAGGGTTTCCTGCCTAGACAGAGGGTTAGACTAGAAGACCTCCAAGGTGCCTTCCAACTCTGCTATTGTATTTGTATTTGTAAACAATTTATAGAGGTTTTCTTTGAAAGCTACTGCCATCGTAAATGTATCATTTCTTTCCCATAATTTATCCCATTTTTCTAACTTTATATTATGGCCAAAATTTCTTCCCCAGCTAATCATTTTATACCGTTCTTCTAACCACATACATGCTTCACAACCTCATTAACTGTCACTTTCCGTGAATACCTTTGTACATTACTTTCAATTCCTCATTTCCAACAGTTTCATTCTTCCTGTTTTAAACGAATCCATACAAGTGCAAAAAATAATAAAATAAAAACCAGCAACATATTTTACAGTTAGCAATGTCTCAGCAGGATTACAAATATTTCTGGTAAATGTTGAAATCATCCTAGCTGAAAACTTTGGTTCATTATCTCTTTTCCTCTGGGGTCTTCTATTATCCATGGGACTTATTGAATCTAATAGATCGATAGGCTATATTTCTTGATTGTCACATACACTAGGAAGGACGGACAGCTGAGTCCACCTTGAGCCAGTCGGGATCAAACTCCCAGCAGTCGGCAGAGTCAACCTTCAGTACTGCTTTCTACCCACTAGGCCAACCACGGCTCTGCCCGCTTGTTGTCTTTTGCAGATTGTCATGCGTGTCTCTGGCTCTGGCTCTGGCTCAACGATGCGCCGTCCTTTACGGGGAGCTTCCATCCTTCCGTGAAATTGTGGGGCCCCTCCGGTTGCTGCTCTCCTCCCTCGTCCTGCAGACAGCCAAGTATCCCGCACAGCTTCAAGTAAGTGGGGAGGGTGTCCCGAGAAACAGCCGAGAACTCCTGTCTACCCTCACAATGAGGGTAGCCACCAGAAACAAGGAGCAGAATTCTTTTATTCTATTCTTTCCATATTCTATGCTATGCTATGCTATGCTATTTTATTCTATTCTACTCTATTCTATTCTTTCCGTATTCTATTCTATTCACATTCCATTTTTTATTCTATTCTGTTCTATTCTTTCCATGTCTATTCTATTTTATCCTATCCATTATCTATTCTATTCACATTCCATTCTCTATTCTATTCTATTCTTTCCATATTCTATTCTATTCTATCCTATCCATATTCTATTCTATTCACATTCCATTCTTTATTCTATTCTATTCTTTCCATAATCTATTCTATCCTATCCATTATCTATTCTATTCACATTCCATTCTCTATTCTATTCTTTCCATATTCTATTCTATTCTATCCTATTCTATCCTATCCATATTCTATTCTATTCACATTTCATTATTTATTCTGTTCTATTCTTTACATATTCTATTCTATGCTTTCCTATTCTATCCTATCCTATTCTATCCTATTCTATTCATATTCCATTCTTTATTCTGTTCTATTCTATTCTTTCCTTATTCTATTCTATTCTTTCCAATTCTATCCCATTCTATCCTATCCATATTCTGTTCACATTCCATTCTCTATTCTATTCTATTCTATTCTTTCCATAGTCTATTCTATTTTATCCTATCCATTATCTATTCTATTCTATTCTTTCCATATTCTATTCTGTTCTATCCTATTCTATCCTCTCCATATTCTATTCTATTCATATTCCATTCTTTATTCTGTTCTATTCTATTCTTTCCTTATTCTATTCTATTCTTTCCAATTCTATCCCATTCTATCCTATCCATATTCTATTCACATTCCATTCTCTATTCTATTCTTTCCATATTCTATTCTATTCACATTCCATTCTTTATTCTATTCTACGTTAATTGTTCATTTTATTCTATTCTATTCTATCTTTCCATTCCTGCTTTTCATTTTAAATCTCTCGGGACTTTTAAGGAATTGCATCAGAGCGTCCAGGAGAAGCTCGATGTCCCCAGGCCGTATAGCCCGTTGCTCTGCGACAAGAGGAAGCCGGTCCCTTTGAAGCTGTACACTCCAAAAATAGTGAAGGTGTGAGTATCTCAAAACGGACCCTTACCTACCGCCAGTCCTGCCTCAAACGGAAATAAACAATCACGGGTAACATTTAATATTTAAGTTTAAAAAGCCCAGTTTGGCCGAGAATTCTTTGTATGGGGTGGCTGAAATCCAGAGTATGCGAGGGAGAAACGGTTTGGTGGTAAACCATTGTCTCTCTGGCCACTGCTGACAGTTTGTTCGAGCCATCAAAGTCATGTGTTGAATACCGTAGTCGTGGTCATCCTCTTTTAACGACCCCATAATCCTTTCCAGGGTAGAGTTTGGGCAAATGAATTGAGCTAGCCGAGTGTTTTAATGGCCGGATGCCTTTCCTGTTGCCAGTGTGGAGCTTTTTTCCAGCAAATAACATTCTCGGTGTGCCCAGAGAGAGAAATATCTGCTTCTACCTAGGCTCGAACTCACGGCCTGCTGATTGTGAGATGAGAGCTCTGCCTCTAGGCCACCATACACCCCTCCATTGAATATTGTAGTCAATTGTACTGTACTGTAGCCGAGGTGGCGCAGTGGTTAAATGCAGCACTGCAGCCTACTTCAGCTGACTGCAGTTCTGCAGTTCAGCTGTTCAAATCTCACCGGCTCAGGGTTGACTCAGCCTTCCATCCTTCCGAGGTGGGTAAAATGAGGACCCAGATTGTTGTTGGGGGCGATATGCTGACTCTGTAAACCGCTTAGAGAGGGCTGGAAGCCCTAGGAAGCGGTATATAAGTCTAACTGCTATTGCTATTGCTAATTTCATTTTTTTAAAAAAAAAATCCAGAGGCTTCTCTAATTTACTGTAGTTCAGTGTTTCTCAACCTTGGCAACTTGAAGATGTCTGGACTTCAAGTCCCAGAATTCCCCAGCCAGCATTCGCTGGCTGGGGAATTCTGGGACTTGAAGTCCAGACATCTTCAAGTTGCCAAGGTTGAGAAACACTGCTGTAGTTTACTTAAAGTAGCCCAACTTTCAGAAGTGAAAAGTAATGAAAGCTTAGATATTTCGGAAAGGTTCCATCTCTTAGGTGTTTTGCCACCCCGGACAACATAATTGAATCAGCTGTTCGCTTCGAGGAAATTACTATGCAGCGGAAATTGGGAATGAATTTGGAATCTTTTCTTGTTTCAGGCTGGAATTCGGACGGAAGCAAGGGAGCAGTAAGCAAGAGCAGGAACGGCAGCGCCTCGTTCACAAGCACAAGCGCGAATTCAAAGGCGCCGTGCGCGAGATCCGCAGAGACAACCAGTTCCTGGCGAAGATGCAGCTTGCAGAAGTCATGGAAAGGTAGCGGGAGGGTTTGGGTTGCGCGAGGAAAACGGAGGAAAATGCCGATGGTCGGGAAGTGGTCCCTGCTTAGAGGGGAGGTGGGGGAGGCATTGTCGTCTCAGAGACAAGAGGTTCAAGTGGAATGGGACAGAACAGAGGAGTGGAGTGTAGAATAGGAATAGGAAAATGGAATAGAATAGCGGAACAGAACAATTAGATTAAATTAGGGAATAGAATAGAACAACAGAACAGAAGAAGTAGATTAAATTAGAGAATAGAGTAACAGAACGATTAAATTAGAGAATAGATTAGTAGAATAAAATAGAACAGAAGAATTGGATTAGAGAATAGAATAGAATAACAGAACAACTAGATTAAATTAGCAAATAGAGTAACAGAATGATTAGATTAAATTAGAGAATAGAACAACAGAACATAAGAAGTAGATTAAATTAGAGAATAGAGTAACAGAACGATTAAATTAGAGAATAGATTAGTAGAATAAAATAGAACAGAAGAATTGGATTAGAGAATAGAATAGAATAACAGAACAACTAGATTAAATTAGCAAATAGAGTAACAGAATGATTAGATTAAATTAGAGAATAGAACAGAATAACAGAACAAAAGAATTAGATTAAATTATCAAATAGAATAGAATAATGGAACAATTAGATTAAATTAGAGAATAGAATAAAAGAACAGAAGAATTAGAATAAATTAGAGAATAGAATAGAATAACAGAACGATTAGATTAAATTAGAGAATAGAATAAAAGAATAGAATTAGAATAAATTAGAGAATGGAGTAAAATAGAACAGAGCAGAAGAATTAAATTAAATTAGAGAATAGAATAGAATAACGGAATGATTAGATTAAATTAGAGAATAGAATAAAAGAACAGAAGAATTAGAATAAATTAGAGAATAGAATAGAATAACAGAACGATTAGATTAAATTAGAGAATGGAGTGAAATAGTAGAACAGAGCAGAATTAGATTAAATTAGAGAATAGAATATAATTCAGAAATTGAATTGAATTGAATTCTATTGTGTAAAGTGTGATTGGACACACAAGGAATTTGTCTCGAGTGCCTATGCTTCTCAGTGTACATACAAGCAGCAAGTGATAAATCATAATCCAATCACCAATACAAATCATAAGGTAATAGTCATAAGATATCCAAATAAAAGCGATTAACACAAATCATAAGACAAAACCACAAAGTGATAGTCATGAGATGCTAAAAGAATAACACAGCCCTAAAATGATTCTCTTTGAATATTTGCCTTCAGGGTAGGATCGCACTTTCATTTTTGATTTTATTTCGTTTTTCTGCTTTTTCAGGGATTCTGAAAGAAAGAGGAAGGTGAAGCAGCTCTTCCAAAGTCTTGCTCAGCAGGAAGGTGATTGGAAAGCCCTCAAGAGGAAAAAGCGTTAAAATATATTCCCAGAGAAATAAATAACCTCAGAAGACAACCGAGGATATTTAAACCATTAGAATTTCCTGGAACGTTTTGATCGTTTTCAATAAGGGAATACAAGGGGTGGGTTTTTTTTCCTGGATTTAAAAAAAATATATATTCTGGTTTCTAAATAAAATTGTATAATATATTTGATACGTTTGCCTGCCGAACGGAAAACCCCTAGTGTTAAGACTCAAAAGGCCACTCTGCACATGGCCAGAGGCTGCCCCAGCTTCGAGGCACCGAGGGCCACTTGTCCTATGGACTGGCACCCGGCTTAATGCAGGAAGGGAAATTCAGGAAGGGAGCAATGAGACGCAACTCGCGCATGGGATACAAGGCTGGAAAGGCTGATCTTACTCAGGAGGGGGCAGTATGTTTCACCTGGAGGGAGGGCCGGTGAGCACCAGATCCAGGGATCTGGTGGCAAGGATCCCTGGGCAATGCTACTGAAGCGGTGATGCTAGATCTTGCCAGGTCAGAGAGAGAGAGACTGGTCGGGCTGTGCCGAACCAGATTACAGGATTCCAAATTCCCGCCAACTTTCCCATTGGGTTTCTTCGGGGATGGGGGGGGGGACACTGGCAGGGAGCATCAGAAAATGATCTCCCCTCCTTTCCTCTTGACATTTCCTACTTTCTCCCATCCTCCCCCTTTCCCAGGAGGCAGGTAAGCGGCTACTGCTGGATAGGGGAGAGAACAGGGGATTGCAAGACTGCCTGGGAAATTGTCACAGAAAGTTGAAAACAGCCCTAGGGATGTTCTACCATATGTGGCGGGAGTGCACGGAAGCCAGGGCTTTTTTGGCGCCAGATAAAAGTATTTGGAAGAGATGCTAAAGCAAAGGATGGAGTTGAGGCCAGAATTATTTCTACTAGAGATGGCAAAGGTGGACTATGTTTAACGCTGCATATTTTAACGGTGGCAAGACTGGTTTTCGCACAAAAACGGAAAAGTAAAGAGACTCCCTCGGAACGAGAAATAATAAATAAGATACTGACGTGCGTAGAGATGGGCAGGCTGACTCCAGAGCTCAAGGACAAGAGGGAGATGGAATATCAGGAAATCTGGGACAAATAGATGGTTAGAAAGGAGGGGAAAAAGAAAAAAAAAACAGATAAATTAAGAATTGGAAAATATGGTATCAAGAATGTGTGATAGGCAGGAATTGGATATGTATTTGTATAGTTAGTAATTCTATAAAAGAAAGGCTCAACGGACAGGTAATTGAAGTACCCGTGGTTCGCCCATGGGGCCAATGTTGAGAAAAGACACAGACACGAGCTTTCTCGGGATGAGGCGACCCAGATTGGGGTCTGGGAGCCCCTTTTATTGAGATAGGACAAAGGCAGGAGGAGCAATCAGCATGTGATTTAAGACAGCCTGTCAAACTACAATTGCTAATCTACTGCTCAGGGAAGTTCTGTCTATATATGGTCAGATCCTGGTCAGGATGTTTTATCTTTTGGGACTTGTTTTTTCCTGTGTGGTTCAGCGTGGCTGCACATGCCCTGTTATGCACTGGGCCATGGGTGACCGCCACACCTACACAAGGAGTTATATGACAACAGGTAATCTGACTGACTACACATACCTGGGTAATGGATATAAAATGTAAGATCCAGTCACTATATGGAAACGTTCAAGCTGGAAATGTCGCGCTATGTCCAATGTTTTTAACGTTTAGCTAATTTTAAAAAAGAAAGTTGAAAGCAAAGGTCGGCGTAGCCGCAGCAGAAACCAATGGCATCGAAGCAGCCATGATTCCCCAATTTTCACTCCCTCGGGAGTCGTGGATCCGGTCACCTTTAAAGCCCTTCATGGCTCGGGACCGTCACATCCCCTCCCACCCTGACCCACTTGAGCAGGGAGGCAAGGAGTGTTGAGGGGGTCCCGTCCCCTAAGGAGATTCATCTAGCGGGAGCCGGAAGAAGGGCCTTTTCCGTGGTGGCTCCCTCCCTCTGGAATTAGACTGGTGCCCACTCTGACACTCTTCTGCAGGGCCCTGAAGACGTGGTTTTGCCAGAGGGCCTGGGGGACCCAGAGGGGGATGGAGCCCCTTAAATGGCTGGTTTGAGTGTTGTGTGTGTGTGTGTTTGACATGGTGTTTTTAATCAGCTGCCTAGAGTTGCCGCAAGCTGTATAAATTTTCCTACTTCAGGTAGTCCTCCACTTGCAAGTTTGTTTAGTGACCGTTCTGAATTATGACGGCATGGAAAAATGTGCCTTGGGAGGTCACAATCCGGACGCTCGCCAGCCGGTTCCTCTTTATGACCTTGGCATCCTGGAAAGGGGGGGCGTTGATGTCCTTCTGCCAAGCGAAGTCAAGGGGGAAGCCGGAGTGTGACTAACCGAACATCTGTGGGGATTCACTTAATGGGGGGCAAGAAAGGTCGCAAAGTGAGGGGCGGATCTGACTTCACCACAGAAACGTTGGGCTCGAATCCTGTGTGGAGGTGAAGGACGACACCTGTCAGTCAGCTGGAGACCCATCCTGCAAGTCAGCCCACCGGAGGCCCCTGGGTTCAGCCCCCACCCCGCCCTTCCCCTCATCCAAGGGAAGCTGAGTCCAAGATCCCGTTGGTCCAGGATCCAGATGGATTCCGTGGATCCAGATGAATCTGGGATTCCATTAATCCAGGTGAAGCTGGGCCTGGAATTCTGTTGATCCAGGTGAAACTGGATCCAGGATCCCTCTGGATTCTGTTGATCCAGGTTAAAATGAGTCAGGGATTCTGTTGATGCAGGTGAAAGTGGATCGAGGTTCCTGTTGATCCAGGATCTCGCTGGATTCCGTTGATCCAGGTTAAAATGGGTCTGGGATTCTGTTGATCCAGGATCCTGTGGATCCGTTTGAAGCGGGATCCGGGATTCTGTTGATGCAGGTGAAACTGGATCCAGGATTCCGTTGATCCAGGATCCCACTGGATTCCGTTGACCCAGGTAAAGTTGGATCTGGAATTCTGTCCATGCAGGTGAAACTGGATCCAGGTTCCTGTTGATCCAGGATCTCCCTGGATTCCGTTGATCCAGGTTAAAATGCGTCAGGGATTCTGTTGATCCGGGTGAAGCTGGGTCCGGGACTCCGTTGATCCAGGATCCTGTGGATCCGTTTGAAGCTGGATCAGAGATTCTGTCGATGCAGGTGAAAGTGGATCCAGGTTCCTGTTGATCCAGGATCTCCCTGGATTCCGTTGACCCAGGTTAAAATGGGTCTGGGATTCTGTTGATCCAGGATCCTGTGGATCCGTTTGAAGCGGGATCCGGGATTCTGTTGATGCAGGTGAAACTGGATCCAGGATTCCGTTGATCCAGGATCCCACTGGATTCCGTTGACCCAGGTAAAGTTGGACCTGGAATTCTGTCCATGCAGGTGAAACTGGATCCAGGATCCCTCTGGATTCCGTTGACCCGGGTTACAATGGGTCAGGGATTCCGTGGATCCGGGTGAAGCTGGATCCGGGACGCGGCTGGGGCTCCTGCCCGGCGAGGGCTGGGATGAGGAAGAGCGCTGGGATCCCGCCTGGGCTCCACCGGCGGCCAACGCCTCGCGGAAGTCGCTCGGGGACCAGGATCCGCGGGCGGCGCCCGGAGACCCTCCGCCCAGGACGCGCCTCGCCCAGGTCAGCCCTGCGGCCCGGGGGGCTCCCTGCCCGCCCGCCCGCCTTCCCCGGGGGCTCCCGGGCGCTGCGCTCCGGCCCAGCCCGGGGAGGAGGCAGGGAGGCAGCGGCGGGATGCGCGGGGACAGGCGGGCCGGGGCGCTCGGGGGCTCCGCTGCCTCCTCGGGGCGCAGCCGGCCGGAAGAGGAAGGCGCTGGCTGGCCAAGGAGGGAGGCCGGGCGGCCGGGCGGGCGAGCGGAGGCCCCCGGAGGAGGAGCGGGGCTGGCCGGGCTCTCCGGCGGCGGGGAGCGGAGGTGGGCTCGCCTGGGGGAGGGGGCGTCTCTCCCCTCCCGCGGGGCTTTCCTGGTGGCCCCCCGTCCATCCCGGCATCTCTGGGGGCCCCGCGCGAGGAGGAGGAGGAGGAGGGGAGCCGCATGAAGGGGGGGAGGGAAAGGGGCATCCAAGGAAGAAGGCGCCCCGGTGCTTTAAGGTTGGCCCTCCACCTCTGGGGCTCCTGAGCATGTCTTGAGTTCCTTTGGGGCAGCATCCTTTCCCCTGCTGGGAGGCTGCTATTGACAGAAAGAGAGAGGGAAGGAGAGAGAGGGGGAGACAGAGAGAGAGAGGGAGGGAGGGAGATAGTGAAAGGAGAGAGAGAGACAGAGAGAAAGAGGACGGAGGGGGAGGGAGACAGATAGAGTGAGAGGAGAGAGAGAGAGAGGGAGGAGAGAGGGAACGAGACAGAGAGGGAGAAAGAGGCGAGAGAGGGAGGGAGAGAAAGGTGAGAGAGAGTAAGAGGAGACAGTGAGAGGGAGTGAGGGAGACAGAGATAGAGAGAGTGAGAGGACAGACAGACAGAGAGAAAGAGGAGGGGGGAGGGAGACAGAGATAGAGCCAGAAGAGAAAGAGAGACAGAGAGAGGAGGGAGGGTGGGGAAGAGAGAGAGAGATGGAGTGGGGAGAGAGGTAGAAAGAGAGAGAGACAGAGGGAGAGAAAGGGGGGAGAGAGGGAAGGAAAGTGAGAGGGGACAAAGAGAGGGAGGCAGAGATAGAGAGAGTGACAGAGAAAGAGGAAGGAGGGGGAGGGAGACAGAGCTAGAGGAGAGAGCAAGAGGAGAGAGGGGGAGGGAGGGGAAGAGAGAGAGTGGGGAGAGGGGGGAAAAAGACAGAGAGGGAGAGAGACAGAAAGAGGAGAGAGAGGGAAGGAGAGAAAAGGTGGGAGAGGGGAGAGAGAGAGAAAGAGAATGGAGGGAAGGAGAAAGGGGGAGAGAGAGGGGAGAGAGACAGAGAGAAAGAGGGAAGGAGAGAAAAGGGGAGAGAGAGAGGGGAGAGAGACAGAGAGAAAGGAGAGAGAGGGAGGGAGGGAGGGAGGGAGAGGGGGGGGAGGGAGGAAGAGAGACAGAGAGAGAAAGAGGAAAGAGCATTTATCAGAGATAGTATAAGTCCCCTGCTTCAGCAGGGGGTTGGACTTGATGACCTCCAAGGTCCCTTCCAACTCTTTTACTGTTACCGTTTCCCTCTTGTCCGGCTTGTGTGCTCTGGGGCCCCACAATGCCCTTCACTGTATTGCAGGGGTCTCCAACCTTGGCAACGACACAACCTGAGGACTTCAACCCCCAGAATTCCCCAGCCGGAGTGGTGATTTTTGAGACCCTAGTGGGCGAAAGGACTCCTCCAGAAGATGTCACGAGAGGACCGAGGTGTCCGGACGGCAGAGGAGAACTCTTCTCGCGTCATTTTTGCGGTCTTTCTGACGCTGTTGATTGACCTCCTGGGCTTCACCCTCATTCTGCCCCTCCTGCCCTCCATCCTGGATCATTTCAGCCAGAATGACGTGAGTTAAAAAATGAAGACGGGTTTTGCCCCTTATTTAAAACTTGCTAGTGCAACCAAGGAGATCTCAGTGTGAATTCAAGTTAGTTTACTTTATTGTCATTGCACCTCATGCAACAAAATGAAATGCCATCTTCAGTGTACATCGTACATTAAGAAAATAAAGCACAAACACACAACCTTCGCGTTCTATACAATTGTATTGAAAACCCCTGATATTGCATTAATATTGCACTATACAGTAGAATTCAATATAGTTACTGCTCTCCTCTAGGCTGTGCAGTATCTCGAATGGAATTGAATAGAATGGAATGGACTACGGAATAAAATAGGATGGAATATAGAATATAGAATATAGAATGGGGTGGAATGGAATAGAATAGAATAAGATATAGAATATAGAATACAGAATAAAGAATATAGAATATAGAATATAGAATAAAGAATAAAGAATAGAATATAGAATAGAATAGAAAATAAAATAAAATACAATATAGAATAGGATAGAATAGAATAGAATATAGAATACAAATAGAAAATAGAATATAGAATAGGATAGAAAATAGGATATAGAACAGAACAGAATAAAGAATAAAATAGAATAGAAAACAGAACAGACAGAATAGAATAGAATGGAATGGAATATGGAATAAAATAGGATAGAATATAGAATATAGAATAGAATAGGATATATAATATAGAATAAAGAATAGAATATAGAATAGAAAAGAAAATACAATATAGAAAAGGATAGAATATAAATATAGAATAGAATATAGAATACAAATAGAAAATAGAATATAGAATATAGAATAGGATAGAAAATAGGATATAGAATAGAATATAGAATAGGATAGAAAATAGAATATAGAACAGAATAAAGAATAGAATAGAATAGAAAACAGAACAGACAGAATAGAAAAAATAGAATTTTTTATTGGCCAAGTGTGCTTGGACACACAAGGAATTGGTCTTTGGTGCAGATGCTCTCAGTGTTCATAAAAAGACAAGATACGTTCATCATGAATCATAAGATACTTAATGATAGTCAGAGGGTACAAATAAGCAATCAGGAAACAATATCCATATAAATCATAAGGATACAAGCAACAAAGTTACAGCCCTGCAGTCATAAGTGGGAAGAGATGGGTGATAGAAACGATTAGAAGACTAATAGTAATAGTAATGCAGCCTTAGTGAATGGTTTGACAGTATTGAATTATTTGTTTAGCAGAGTGATGGCGTTCAGGGGAAAAACTGTCTTTGTGTCTAGTTGTCTTGGTCTGCAGTGCCCTATAGCGTCATTTTGAGGATAGGAGTTGAAACATCGTTGTTTCAAGTCGTTCAAGAGAAAAAAACTTGTTCATCATTTTATCAGTTTACCAAAATATAAAATACACAGAGAGGCAAAGAAAAATAAAAATAAGGGCAAAATAGCAGAGGAAGAGGGGGGGAAATGTAAAGAAGGGAGGGGAAGCATGGCCTTTCGACTTTTTACCGTGGTATAATAAGATAATAACATTTTTTTTTTTACTTTTGACCTTTACATAATAATATTATCTAGCCGTTTCGGTAACGACAAAAACCTATCCAATCGGCAAAACCCAAAATCAATAGCAATAGCAATAGCAGTTAGACTTATATACCGCTTCATAGGGCTTTCAGCCCTCTCTAAGCGGTTTACAGAGTCAGCATATCACCCCCCAACAACAATCCGGGTCCTCATTTCACCCACCTCGGAAGGATGGAAGGCTGAGTCAACCTTGAGCCGGTGAGATTTGAACCGCTGAACTGCAGAACTGCAGTCAGCTGAAGTAGCCTGCAGTGCTGCATTTAACCGCTGCGCCACCTCGGCTCTTTCAAACTTTCATTTCCCCCCCTCACCTCGAGCACAAAGTCCAGAAAACGGTTTCCAAGAAGAAACAAAAGTAATTGTGGGGGGATTTTTTTCCCCTTGAATCCAAGCAATCAATTCCACCATCTCCGCTAACTACATTGATTTTGGCAGCCGTTCCTCCATTGTGGGAATCGAAGTGTCCTTCTGTTTGTTTATATATTTATTAGCTTGTCAAACATGTACAAGATAGCAGGTATAAGCATAAACATGGACATGGACAAAAGGAAATGAGTACAAATAAATGGGGACAGTAGGACAAGAACGGAAGGCACGCTGGTGCGCTTATGCACGCCCCCTTTACGAACCTTTTAGGAATGGGGTGAGGTCCACGGTGGACAGTTTAAGGTTAAAGTTATGGGGGTTTGAGGATGTAGCAACGGAGTCAGGTAGAGCATTTCAGGCGTTGACCACTCTGTGGCTGAAGTCGTATTTCCTGCAATCGAGTTTGGAGCAGGTTGACCTTGAGTTTGTATCTTTTGTTTGCCGGTGTATTATTGAGGTTGAAGCTGAAGGAGATGTTGACAGGTAGGACGTTGTAGCAGACAATTTTGTGTACTACAATTAAGTCCAGACCTTAGTCGGCGTAGTTTTGGGTTGTCCAAGCCCAAAATTTTGATCCTGGTGGCGGAAGGGATTCTGTTGTGAGCAGAGGAGGACTCTTCTCCTGAAATACCAATCGTATTAATGTCCGAGTAATGCCAATTTGGGCATAGAGGATTCTTGATGCTGTCAGGGAATGTGGGATCAAGTGAGTGAGCCCTGTATCCACACAGGATTGGATCAGGAGTGGTATTCCCTTCCCCTCCCCTACCAGTTCGCAAATGTAGGACCGGGGCGCATGAACTTCTGTGCATGCGCAGAATGTCAAAAATGGGACGTGATTATGTGTGGATGGGTGGAGCCTCCCACTACCACCGGTTCGCTCAAACCGGTGCGAACCGGCTGAAGAGCACCATTGCTTTGGATGAATTTTAATCCAACCAACAAGTATTTTAATTAGCTCTGCATCCCCAACTGTTGTATTGATTCTGTCCTTGGTTAACCATAAGTTTTTTTAGTGACTCACACTAAACAGATTGTCGTTTCGGATATAGATGTTCTTGCCATGTGTTGAATTGTGCGTGTTTTTTGCCTTGGTCTTTTTTTATTTTATTTTTTGACATTTCACTTCGACAGTGGCCACGGCGTTTCCTAATCGTGAAACTTAAAATAAGGAAGTTTGCAATGGCTGAAACGCTGAAGCGGCACGCCGGAGTGTGATACTCTTCCCTCATCTTGGAAAGGAAGTGTCAGGACACACTCCAGAGAGGCGCGAGAAAGCGACACCATGCAACCTAGCTGTTGTTTGCAAATTCCGCAACAAACACCCCACAGTTGTAAAGCCAGTCCGACCCCCTCTGGAAAAGCAGGCATAGAAAGCTCTTTTAAAGTTGTGAAGGATTTTGCGAGAAGGGACGAAGGGAAGAAAACAAAATGAAAAGAAATGGAAGTTTCAGGACTTTATTTGAGAAGATTAAAAGTAAAGGAAAGGGATATTTTGAAAAAAAAACAACAACATTTCAGATTGTTAAAAGGAAGGAATGTAAAGTTGGCTTATTTGATCACAGCTAAAATAGATGCGTTCTTATCTCCGGTAACCCTTCTGAACTTTTGCTGACATCAGGGACTGAATGATGAAACTTTGAAGCTTTGTTTATAGATAATAGATGAAATATGAAAAGGTTGTTTGATGTATTGCGGGAGGGAGAAGACGACTGTGATACCAAGGATGCACTTGGTGGGATGGATGTTTGAAGATATTTTTTTTTTAGGGGAGAGAAAGGTGCTTCTGGGATCAAGAAAATGACAGAACAGTATGTTTCCCACCTTAGTGGAATGATTTGATTGATTGATTGATTAATATCCCACCTTTATTATTTTCACAAATAGCTCAAACATATCCAACACATGTTCCTTCTCCTGTTTCCCCCAAAACAGCAATCCTGGAAGGTGGATTGTGCTGAGAGAGAGGAACTAAGGCAGCGCTAGAACTCAATTCAGAAGGGACCTTGGAGGTCCTCTAGTCCAACCCCCTGCTTAAGCAGGAGACCCTAGACCATTTCTGACAGGTGGCTGTCCAATCTCTTCTTTAAAAACTCGAGTGATGAAATACCACAACTTCTGGTGGCAACTTCTGTTCCACTGGTTAATTGTCCTCACCGTTAGGAAGTTTCTCCTTAATTCCAGCTTGCTTCTCTCCTTGATCCGTTTCCACCCATTCTTTCTTGTCTTATCTTCTGGTGCTTTGGGGAAGAGGTTGACCCCCTCTTCTTAGTGGCAGCCTCTTAAATATTGGAAGATTGCCATAAATACCAGAATTGAAAGGAATGGGGCTAGAGATGGCTTCCCCAGCCCCTTCCCCTTGCTCAATCCCTTTCTTCCTTCCCCAGGATGGACTCTACAGGAGGGTACAAGCCGGCGTGGACTGGTTCAGTGGCAGCCTTGGCATTCCGCCAGAAAGGAAGTACAACAGCGTCTTGTTTGGAGGTAGGAAATTCCCTTTATTGCAGGGCGTTGCCTCAGTTAGCACCTGGTCTGGAGGAAACCACTTGCCCGAGGGGAATGTTGGGCCTTGGAGATAATTCCCTGGCCGGGCTGGTGGTCGACCCTCCCCTCCCTTCTCTGGTGTCTAGAAAAATGTGGGGGGGGGGGGGGGGGCAGGGCACGGATGAAGGAACCCACAGCACAGAATGGGACAATTTGCCACGGCCAACTCGCCAATTGTTTAAAACAATTAAAACTCCATTTTACTTCGTCATTCGCCTTTTATGTTGCCCCTCCTTCTTTCTTTAAGATTCTATTTCTTTGATATTCGTGTACACTCTTGACCTGTGGCGAGTTGATTCGTGGTGAATTGCCCGTGGCAAATATCAGAGGTGGTATTCAGCCAGTTCTGCAGAACCGGTGGTGGGAATTTTTCAGTAGTTTGGAGAACCGGCAAGTAGGCTGGCCACACCCCTGCTGCCTCCTCCCAGCTGATCTTCTTTTGTTTCCCTGAACAGGAGGTTAGAAAAAGCAGGTGGGTGGGAAAGGAGTGGGGATTTTGCAGTTCCTTCCCCTGCCACGCCCACAAAGCCACACCCACAAAGCCACGCCCACAAAGCCATGCCACGCCCACAAAGCCATGGCCCCAGAACTGGTAGTAAAAAAATTTGAATCCCACCACTGGTCGAGTTGGAGGTGCGTTCCCCTTTGACCCGTGAAAGCAGGGCTTTCAAGCAGGACTGTCCAATCTCGGCAACGTTTAAGACCGGTGGACTTCACCTCCCAGAATCCCCCAGCCAATTCTCCCAGGGGAATTCTGGGAGTTGAAGTCCACAAGTCTTGAAGAGGTTGGACACTCCTGCTTTCAATACTTAGTGGTGGAAAAAAAAGGGGTAAACTAAGTTGTGGGGTCAGTGGACAGAAGATGGCGTGCGACCCACGGAACCTCCCCATCTCCCATCTTCTCTTCCAGGTCTCATCGGCTCCCTGTTTTCTCTGCTTCAGTTTCTGGCCTCGCCTCTCACCGGAGCTGCCTCCGATTCCTTTGGGAGACGACCGGCTCTGCTGGTCACGGCGGTATGTTGGTTTCAGCTGGAAGAGGAGGCAATAGCCGTAGCAATAACCGTTATATAGCACTTCTCACTGCTTTCCAGCCCTCTCTAAGCAGTTTACAGAGTCAGCCTCTTGCCCCCAACAATCTGGGTCCTCGTTTTACTGACCTCGGAAGGATGGGAGGCTGAGTCAACCTTGACCTGGTCGGGGTCAAACTCTAGAAAGTGGGCAGAATTAGCCTGCAATACTGCATTCTAAGCACTGTGCCACAACAGAAAGGAGGAGGGAGGGAAGGAAGGAAGGAAATGAAAAGGAAGGAAGGAAGGAAGGAAGGAAGGGCAATAGCAATATCACTAAGACTTATATACCACTTCATAGTGCTTTACAGTCTTCTCTAAGCAGTTTAGAGACAGCCTCTTGCCCCCAACAATCTGGGTCCTCATTTTACTGACCTCGGAAGGATGGAACAGCTGGGCCCAGTGCCTGGCGCCTCGATCTGCAGAGGAGAGGAGAGCAGTGGAAATCTATGGGCCGGTCCTTGTGACGGAAGAGCCACCTCTGCTAGCAAAGCCCCACCCTAGCTCTGGGGATCAAAGGCAGGGGGCAGAGATGAATAGGTGTGGCAGAGGAGAGGAGAGCAGTGGAAATCTATGGGCCGGTCCTTGGGACAGAAGAGCCACCACTGCTAGCGAAGCCCCACCCTAGCTCTGGGGATCAAAGGCAGGGTGTGGAGATGAATAGATGTGGCAGAGGAGAGGAGAGCATTGGAAATCTATGGGCCGGTCCTTGGGACAGAAGAGCCACCACTGCTAGCGAAGCCCCACCCTAGCTCTGGGGATCAAAGGCAGGGTGTGGAGATGAATAGATGTGGCAGAGGAGAGGAGAGCATTGGAAATCTATGGGCCGGTCCTTGGGACAGAAGAGCCACCACTGCTAGCGAAGCCCCACCCTAGCTCTGGGGATCAAAGGCAGGGGGCAGAGATGAATAGGTGTGGCAGAGGAGAGGAGAGCAGTGGAAATCTATGGGCCGGTCCTTGGGACGGAAGAGCCACCGCTGCTAGCGAAGGCCCACCCTGGCTCTGGGGATCAAATGCAGGGGGTGGAGATGAATAGATGTGGCAGACAACTATTCATCTCCCTGCCGGACGGAGAGAGAAACTTTTTGCCGGGGCTGCCGGCGCTCTTAATAAAGGAATCATTTATTGAAATGTCATGTTTGGGAAACTGGAACGTGTAATAACTTTGGTCACTAAATGAACTGTTGTAAGTCGAGGACTCCCTGTACCTAGCTGAGCCGTTTCCTCTTGAGTGGAACAAACCAAGAAGCTGCTCGAACGTCAGCAAAACATGTCTAAGGAGGCCAAAATCTTCTTTTTTTCCCCCTTCCTTTGCAGCTCGGCCTGGTGGCCTCCTATTCCCTGTGGGCCGTTTCCAGGAGCTTCGAACTCTTCCTTTGCTCCAGAATCCTTGGCGGGATCAGCAAAGGGAACGTCAGCCTTTGCACCGCCGTCATCGCGGATCTCCCGTGTCCAAAAGCTCGAAGCAAAGGCATGGTGAGCGCTTCCTATTTTTAACAGAATAACAGAACTAGAAGGGACCTCAGAGGTCTTCTAGTCCAGCCTCCTCCTTCTTAGGCAGGAAATATACCATTTCAGAAACAAATCGCGCTGGGTTAGTCCTTCTCCTTCTCAGATTCTACCGTGTTTCCCTGAAAATAAGACAGGGTCTTATTTTCTTTTGACCCCCAAAACAAGCACTTGGCCTTATTTTCGGGGAGGTCTTATTATTTTTGACGTACAGGAGGCGGCAAGTGTGGTCACCTCATGGCTCCTGCTGTGTTAGGATATTTTCGGGGAGGGCTTATTTTAGCGCATGCGCTCAAAAGCCCGATTGGGCTACTTATCTGGGGAGGTCTTATTTTGGGAGAAATAAGGTAGCTTAGTAAAGACAAAGAATTAGCTTCTCGACAATCTTATCAGTAATCCTCGACGTACAACCACCATTGACCCCCCCCAAGTTTCTGTTGCTAAGTGAGCCATTTGTTAAAGTGAGTTTCGCCCCGTGGTACGACCTTTCTCGCCACAGTTGTTAACAGAGAATCACTGCCGGTTGTTGAGTGAATCTAGCGTCCCCATTGACGTTACTCGCTAAAAGGTTGCAGGAGGGGATCACGTGACCCTCTCGCAACACTGCCACCTGTCATATATATGAGTCAGTCACTGGGGGGGGGGGTGTTCATGAATTTTGACAACATGATCCTGGGGATGCTGCAACGGTCATAAGTCTGTTACGACTTTTCTTGCCACGTGAAGTGTGAAGTGGATCGGTGCGGTTCTGGTTTTCTCGTCTTGGCTCTAGTTATTTCAGCCTGCAGTGCCCTGTAGCGCCACCTTGAGGGAAGACATTGAAACGGTTTGTGTCCAGGATCTAGTGCGTGATCAATTATTATTATCATCATAATTAATAAAATACAAACAATAATTGTATTATATTGATATAATTAATGCAATATAATAGAATTATAACTAATAATTATAATTAATTATATATTACACTAATTATATTATTAATAATAATAATTATCTAATGCAAGATTAATAATACTGTGGATCGTGGGGAGGGCTTACTGTATGTGACTCACATTTAAAAAACCTGTATGGGCCCACATTTTTAAAAAAAAAGCATTGCTTTTGTGTTCCTGAAAATGCCATATTTTTTGGAGTATAAGACACACTTTTCCCTCCTAAAAAAAAGGGTGAAAATTGGGGCGCATCTTATACACTGAATGTAGCCCCGCCCACCCATCAGCCCCCACCCTTTGGCCTCTGCATCCCAGCAATTTACCTCCTGGCAGCAAACAGCGAAAAGCCTGTGTCAGTTTTGGCTTCAGCACAGCCTAATTAGCACAAGCAGCTGATTGTCGGTTGGATCCACCGGCCGACCATCAGCTGTTTCAGGCTGCAGGGATTGCCATTGCCTATTGTTGCCTCCACGTGCCCCATTTTCGGCCTCCGCATCCCATTTTTGGGTTCTGCACGCCCCGTTTTCAGCCTCCGTGCACCCCATTTTCTGCCCATTCCGATCCCCGCTGCCCGGAACGGGTGGAAAATAAGGTGCATGGAGATGGCAATAGGCTATGGCAATCCCTGCAGCCTGAAACAGCTGATGATAGAGAGGCCCGACAATCAGCTGTTTGTGCTAATCAGGCTGTGCTGAAACTGAAACTTGTTTTTTGCTGCAAGGAGGCAAATTGCTGGGAGGGAGAGGCAGATTTTTTTTTTCTCCCCAAAAGCTAGGTGCATCTTATACTTCAGAGCTTCTTATACGCCGAAAAATACGGTACTAATGAACAATGGGGCGCGGACGCAGGAGAAACCAAATCAGGGATTTGGGTCAGGTTTTGTTGCTCTGGAAGGAGGCATGTTAGCTAAAGGACGTTTGTTGAATTCTCCCTCCAGGCGATGATTGGGCTGGCTTTCTCCCTGGGCTTCACCCTCGGGCCGATGCTGGGCGCCTTCCTCGCTCTGGAGACGGAGAAGGACCAAGTCTTCTACACCAGAGCCGCCATCTTTGCCACAATTTTCGCTCTGGCTGATTTCCTGTTCATCTTCTTCTGTTTGCCGGAGACGCTCCCCAAGGAAAAACGGGTAATAAATACGTTTTCTGAAACCAATCAGGAAAATAAAACAACAGTTGTCCTTTTTTTGACGTCAACGGCTTCCGGAAGAAAGAAGCCGATGGCTGGACCTTGCATGGGATAGATTGGATGGACCATCTTATGCCAGGGATCTCCAAATTTGGGGACTTTTAAAGACTCGTGGACTTCAACTCCCAGATGCTGGCTAGGGAATTCTGGGAGTTGAAATCCCCAAGTCTTAAATCCTTAAAGATGCTTTTCTTTTCAAGAGGCAACTGGACTTTCTGGATTTTCTTTGAAGATGTTTCACTTCACAACCCACTCAGAAACCGGGCAGAGAACTGGTTGCTAAAATTTTTGAATCCCACCCCTAGTCGGAGTCTACGTCCCACAGATTCCAAGTCTTCTTAAAGTATATTGACCGATTCAGTGGCTTGTAGAAGACACAGATAAGGACATCTGAATTTGGGGGGGGGGACTGGTTGCCGGGGTAACCATCAGCGATCTGCATTATGTTCAGCATAGGTGTGGAAGCGTAGGTAGGGGGGGGGGGAAATGCCCTTCGGCACCATCGTCATGTCTTTCTTCTGCATTTTGGGCAGGTGTCCTCCGTGGTATCGGGATTTCAGTCGGCCTTCGACCTGATCAGTCCCTGGGCCTTGTTCCGGTTCTCAGCAGTCCATCACAAGATGGGAGGACCTTCCAGAGACAGCAAGTTTTTTTTCCCCATTTTCTATCCTGGGGTTGCCTTATGACTCTTTTTAAAAAAATAGAGTAGAGTAGAATAGAATAAAGAGTAGAGTAAATAGAATAGAATATAGAGTAGAATATAGAATATAGAGTACAGCAGAATAGAATAGAATATAGAGTAGAATATAGAATATAGAGTAGAGTAGAATAGAGTAGAATGTAGAGTAGAATAGAATATAGAGTAGAGTAGAATAGAGGAGAATGTAGAGTAGAATAGAATATAGAGTACAGTAGAATAGAATAGAATAGAATAGAATAGAATAGAGAGTAGAATATAGAATATAGAGTAGAGTAGAATAGAGTAGAATGTAGAGTAGAATAGAATATAGAGTAGAATAGAATAGAATAGAGAGTAGAATAGAATAGAGAGTAGAATATAGAATATAGAGTAGAGTAGAATAGAGTAGAATGTAGAGTAGAATAGAATATAGAGTACAGTAGAATAGAATAGAGAGTAGAATATAGAATATAGAGTACAGTAGAATAGAGTAGAATGTAGAGTAGAATAGAATATAGAGTAGAATAGAATAGAATATAGAGTAGAGTAGAATAGAGTAGAATATAGAGTAGAATAGAATATAGAGTAGAGTAGAATAAGAGTAGAATGTAGAATAGAATAGACTATAGAGAATAGAATAGAATATAGAGTAGAATAGAATAGAATATAGAGTAGAGTAGAATAGAGTAGAATATAGAGTAGAATAGAATATAGAGTAGAGTAGAATAAGAGTAGAATGTAGAATAGAATAGACTATAGAGAATAGAATAGAATATAGAGTAGAATAGAATAGAATAGAGTAGAATATAGAGTAAAATAGAATAGAATAGAGTAGAATATAGAGTAGAATATAGATTAGAGTAGAATATAGAATATAGAAAATGTATTAATACATTTAATAGTTAATATAATCAATGCAGTTAAATAAATCATGATGAGGATTGTTATAGTATCAGACATTTAAGGTATTGGAAATTGAGCTAAAAATAGATTCAATAGTAAATATGATTGTAAATTTTAATTGTTGGTATAAAATATTTGCACCCAGATGACAAACTGTTTAATGGGAAATGGATTGCTTATATTCAAATAAAATTTAAAAAAATGTAAAAAAAAAAAATTGGGAGGCCCTCAGTTGTGGTCCTAAGTTGTGTTATGGCCACAATTGTGTTTCCATGAAGTCCCAGAATCGGGCTTGATTCTGGATAATCCATCTTTTTTATCCTGCCTGGTTTGCAAAGCAATCATTTTGAATGGCTCCAATTGTCAGAATTCCTGACCCCGATCTCACGGTTCCCCGTCTGAAGCCAATCCCAATCCAGAGTTCGCGAAGAAGGAAAGTTTCGTTGATGTTTGCAAATCAGCCTTGGTTTATTTTTTCCCGCAGATCTCCAGATTCTGGGCCTGGTGTATTTCCTCTACCTCTTCCTGTTCTCTGGCCTGGAGTACACGCTGGGCTTCCTTGTCCATCAACACTTCCACTTCAGCAGGTATTGATCTGGCCTGCAACACTCATCCGCCTCAGAACCATTCAAGGAAAATAATCTGATTTTATCAAATAAGTTTATTCGCTTGTGTTGTGCCAAATGGAATGGAATGGAATAATAAAGGATAGGATAGGATGGGGATAGGATAGGATAATAAAATATGAAATGGTATGGAATGGAATAAAAAATACAGAATAGAATAATAAAATACAGAATAGAATAAATAGAATACAATAGAATACAATAATAAAATATAGAATAGAATATACAATGGGATAGGACAGGATAGGATAGAATAATAGAATACAGAATAGAATATAGGATAAGGATAAGGATAGGATAGGATAGGACAGGATAGAATAATAAAATACAGATTAGAATAGAATAAATACAATACAATACAATACAATAATAAAATACAGAATAGAATATAGGATGTGATAGGACAGGACAGGATAGGATAGAATAATAAAATATAGAATAGAATATAGGATAATGATAAGATAGGACAGGATAGAATAATAAAATACAGATTAGAATAAATAGAATACAATACAATACAATAATAAAATACAGAATAGAATATAGGATGGGATAGGATAGAATAGGATAGAATAATAAAATACAGAATAGAATATAGGATAAGGGTAGGAGACGATAGGACAGGATAGAATAATAATACAGATTAGAATAGAATAGAATACAATACAATACAATACAATAATAAAATACAGAATAGAATATAGGATGGGATAGGATAGAATAGGATAGAATAATAAAATATAGAATGGAATAGAATATAGGATAAGGATAGGATAGGATAGGACAGGATAGAATAACAAAATACAGATTAGAATCGACTAAATAGAATACAATACAATACAATAATAAAATACAGAATAGAATATAGGATAGGATAGAATAAAAATACAGAATAGAATAGAATATAGGATAAGGGTAGGAGACGATAGGACAGGATAGAATAATAAAATACAGATTAGAATAAATACAATAGAATACAATAATAAAATACAGAATAGAATATAGGACAGGATAGAATAGTATAGAATAATAAAATACAGAATAGAATAGAATATAGGATAAGGGTAGGACAGGACAGGACAGAATAATAAAATACAGAATAGAATAAAGGATAGGATAGGATAGAATTAGACTAGAAAAGAAAAGAAATAGAATAGAAATTTAGAATAGAATAGAACAATACCATACAATATGGAATAGAAGAGATGGTCATTAAGTGAGGACTACCTCTATTCCTTTTGTGCTTCCCTAAGCGGGGTGACTTTTCTGGACCTCATCCACCTGTGTCCCTCCGCTGTGACCATTACCACCATTTGTCTTCCGTCTCTTCCTTTTGTCTTTCCCCGTCTTGAGTCTGGAACAAGGGAAGATGTTCTTCTTCATCGGAGCCACCATGGCCGCCATCCAAGGAGGCTACACTCGCCGGATTAAGCCGGGAGCAGAACTGCGGATGGTTAAAATCGTGAGTTTCCTTTTAGCGCCCCCGTGTTTTCTCTGCTCCGACGATGCTCAAAAAGAAACCTTTTCATCCTGACGCTGAGCGTTGCGTTCCCTGCTGAGCGTGTTCCCCCCATCCCAAAAAAGCACAAAACGATCCATTGATAAACCAGTGGGTTCATTGAAAAGATTTTTACAGGCAGTCCTCGGCGTACGACCACAATGGAGCCCGAAATGACCGCCGCCAAGCGAGACAGTTGCTAAGTGAACTTCACCCCGTTTTACGACCTTCCTTGCTACCGTCGTCAAGTCAATCGCTGCCGTTGTTAAGTTAGTAACCCATCTCTGTATCTGGTTTGCCCACGGGCTTGGATTATTGGAAGGTTAGCAATAGCAATAGCAGTTAGACTTATATACCGCTTCATAGGGCTTTCAGCCCTCTCTAAGCGATTTACAGAGTCAGCATATCGCCCCCAACAACAATCCGGGTCCTCATTTCACCCACCTCGGAAGGATGAAAGGCTGAGTCAACCCTGAGCCGGTGAGATTAGAACCGCTGAACTGCAGATAACAGTCAGCTGAAGTGGCCTGCAGTACTGCACCTTAACCACTGCGCCACCTCAGCTCTAAGGTTGCAAAAGGGGAACGACGTGACCGCAGGATAACGTTCCAACCGTCGTAAATATGAGCCAGTTGTCAAACCTCTTGAGTTTTGATCACGTGACCGAAGGTTTTTGTTGTTACTTGCGAAGTGGTGTCTGACCCATCGCGACCCCATGGAGAACGTTCCTCCAGGCCTTCCTGTCTTCTACCATCTCCTGGAGTCCATTGAAGCTCAGGCCGACTGCTTCGGTGGCTCCATCCATCCACCTCCTTCTCTGCCGTCCCCTTCTTCTTCTTTCGCCCTCCATCGTTCCCAGCATGAGGCTCTTCTCCAGGGAGTCCTTCTTCCTTCTCATTAGGTGGCCAAAGTCTTTGAGTTCCCTCTTCGGGATCCAGCCTTCTAAAGAGCAGCCAGGGTTGATCTCCTCTGGGACTGACCGGTTGGATGGCCTTGCAGTCCAAGGGACTCAATGCAGGAGTCTTCTCCAGCCCCAGAGTTCAAAGGCCTCCATTCTTTGGCTTCCTTCCTTCTCATTAGGTGGCCAAAGCACTTGAGTTCCCTCTTCAGGATCTGGCCTTCTAAAGAGCAGCCAGGGTTGATCTCCTCTAGGATTGACCAGTTGGATGGCCTTGCGGTCCAAGGGACTCAATGCAGGAGTCTTCTCCAGCCCCAGAGTTCAAAGGCCTCCATTCTTTGGCTTCCTTCCTTCTCATCAGGTGGCCAAAGCACTTGAGTTCCCTCTTCAGGATCTGGCCTTCTAAAGAGCAGCCAGGGTTGATCTCCTCTAGGACTGACCGGTTGGATGGCCTTGCAGTCCAAGGGACTCAATGCAGGAGTCTTCTTCTCCAGCCCCAGAGTTCAAAGGCCTCCATTCTTTGGCGCTCAACCTTCCTTGTGGTCCAACCTTCACAGGCATCCATGGCAACTGGGAAAACCACAGCCTTCAATAGACGCACTTTTGTTGGCAGGGAGATGTCTCTGCTTTTTAGTAGGCTCTCTAGATTTGCCATCGCTTTCCTCCCCAGGAGAAAGCCTCTTTTGATTTCTTGGCTGCCGTCCCCCATCTGCAGTGATCTTGGAGCCCAGGAAGATAAAATCTGTCACCACCTCCATTTCTTCCCTGTCTATTTGCAGGAATTGAGAAGGCCGGATGCCATGATCTTAGTCTTCTTAATGTTGAGTTTCAAGCCAACTTCTCCACTCTCCTCCTTCACCCGCATCCAGAGGCTCTTTAGTTCCTCTTCACTACCACTACCACTCGAGCAGTATCGTCTGCATATTTGAGGTTGTTCATATTTCTCCCGGCAACCTTAATTCTTAACTGTTGATTCAAGTAGCCCCGCCTTTCTCACGATGTCGCAAGTGTGAAAAATGGCTGAAAGTTGCAACTGTAAAAAATGGTCATCGGTCACACTTCTTCGGTGCCGTTATAACTTTGGAACGGTCCCTAAGTCAGCTTTTGTAAGTGGAGGGGCCACCTGTATCGAAGTTGGGCATCTTAGAGCAGAGGTCCCCCAAACCTGTGGTTCCGCGACTAACTTAACAGCTAGGGTGATTCACTTAATGACTGTGGCAAGAAAGGGATGAGCGATGATGATGAGATTTCTGACTCCTTTTTTTTTTTAATTTTTCCCCCGGACAGGCGATCATGCTGTCGGCTCCTGGCTTCCTTTTAATTGGCTGGAGCACTAATATTATCATGCTCGGTGGAGGACTCCTGCTTTACTCTTTTGGTAAGTTACTCGCACGAATCTTTGTCAGCCACTAATGAAAATCAAGGAAAACATGCTCTGCTGAAGAGCCGAGGTGGTTCAGTGGTTAGAGTGCAGCACTGCAGGCTACTTCAGCTGACTGCAGTTCTGCAGTTCGGCGGTTCAAATCTCACCGGCTCAAGGTTGACTCAGCCTTCCATCCTTCCGAGGTGGGTAAAATGAGGACCCGGATTGGTGTTGGGGGCAATATGCTGACTCTGTAAACCGCTTAGAGAGGGCTGAAAGCCCTATGAAGCGGTATATAAGTCTAACTGCTATTGCTATTGCTATAACTCATAGGTTTCTTCGATTTCAAGACAGGGAAAGGGAGGTGAACGTTGCTGAACATTTTCTTTGCGTACAAAACATAAAGATGCTTTTTATTTTCAGGAAAGAACTGGACTTTCTGGTTTCTTCTTTCAAGGCGTTTTGCTTCTCATTCCAAAGAGCTTCTTCAGCTCTGACTGAGTGGTGGGGAATGGAAAGATTGATGCTCCTTGCACACAGCTGGTCATTTGCATCCTTTTTAGAGAGTCATTGAGGCCACTTGGAGATTTATTTGTGTCTTCTTTAGAGACGTTTTACTTCTCATTCCAAGAAGCTTCTTCAGCTCTGACTGGATGGTGGGGAATGGAAGGATTGATGCTCCTTGCAGGCAGCTGGTCATTTGCATCCTTTTTAGAGAGCCGTTGAGGCCACTGGGAGGTTTCTCTGTGTCCTCAGGGTCACCTGAGTGGTGCAAATGAATGTGGAGCCTTCTTAGATCTGCTGAAAGGATCTGTGTTGTAGAGTCCACAATCATTTGCACCACTCAGGTGACCCCGAGGAGACAGCTAAACCTCCAAGTGGCCTCAACGGCTCTCTAAAAAGGATGCAAACGACCTGCTGTCTGCAAGGAGGATCAATCCTTCCGTTCCCCACCATCCAGCCAGAGCTGAAGAAGCTTCTTGGAATGAGAAGTAAAACGTCTCTAAAGAAGACACAAATAAAAACCTCCAAGTGGCCTCAAGGACTCTCTAAAAAGGATGCAAATGACCAGCTGTCTGCAAGGAATATAAGTCCTTCCCTTCCCCGCCATCCAGTCAGAGCTGAAGAAGCTTCTTGGATGAGAAGCAAAGTGTCTTCAAAGGAAAACCAGGAAGTCCAGTTGAAATAAAAGCACCTTTGGGACAACCACGGTCAGGAGGACTGAGAATGGCCCTTTGCTTGTGTCCATGGAGTTTCTCAGTCATCCGAGGGGCTTTGGCTGTCCTAAAGGTGCTTTTTTCAAAAGGCAACTGGACTTCCTTTGTTTTCCTCAAAGATCTTTCACTTCTCACTCAAGAAGCTTCTTCAGCTCTGACTGGACGGTGGGGAACGGAAGGATTGATACTCCTTGCAGACAGCTGGTCATTTGCATTCTTGTATAGAGTTGTTGTAGGGATGCAGTGGCTTAGTAGCTAAGACGCCGAGTCTGTTGATCAGAAAGGTCGGCAGTTTGGCGGTTCGAATCCCCGGCGCTGCCTAACGGAGTGAGCTCCCGTGACTTGTCCCAGCTTCTGCCAACCTAGCAGTTCGAAAGCATGTTAAAAACTGCAAGTAGAAAAATAGGGACCACCTTTGGTGGGAAGGAAACAGCGTTCTGTGCGCCTTCGGCGTTGAGTCATGCCGGCCACATGATCACCGAGACGTCTTCGGACAGCGCTGGCTCTTCAGCTTTGAAACAGAGATGAGCACCGCCTCCTAGAGTCGGGAACGACTGGCACAGATGTGCCAGGGGAACCTTTACCTTTAAAGGTAAAGGTAGAGTTGTTGAGGCTACTTGGAGGCTTGTGTGTGTCCTCATGGTCACCTGAGTAGTGCAGATGGGTGTGGAGTCCACAACACAGGTCCCTTCAGCAGTTCCAAGAAGGCTCCCCGTCCATTTGCACCACTCGGGCGACCCTGAGGACACCGACAATCCTCCAAGTGGCCTCAATGGCTCTCAAAATCAGTTCTGAAGAAGCTTCTTGGGAGGAGAAACGAAACGTCTTGGAGGAAAAACCAAAATCCAGTTGCCTCTTGAAAAAGCACCTTTGGGACGTCCCTTGCTGGTGAGGAGGTGGCCTTTACGGAAGGTCCATTCTGAAGCACACCTTCCTTCTGGTCACGTGAAAAAGATGCTCCACAAAGCAGGGTTGCATGAGGGGGAGCATCCCTTCTTCACACCAGTGGTTGTCTTCATTTGTGCATTTGTGCATGCCTACCCCACAGAGGCGGCTGGGGCAACCTTACCAACGTTACCAAAGACCCCTCTGCTTTCACGCTCCAAGGAAAGATGTACCTCTTGTAAACCCTTTGTACGGCAGTAGTAAGAGGGAGAGAGGTTAATTTGGGAGAGAACTGCAACTCCTCTAGCTTCAACCTTGAGAGAAAATAGGAGAACAGAGTGGAGACACGCATAGTCTGCTCCCGGGGAGGTGACGCAGTGGTGGGTTGCTCTTACCTTTGCTACTGGTGCGTTGCTCGTGGTCCGTTCGTGCATGCGTCGGACGTCCGCTGTGCGCGCACCTAACATGCACTGAGCAGGCATTCGCACTCCGCCGCCCCTGCCACACCCAGCTGCTCATCAGAGGTTGCACAGGTGCTGCACGCTTGCACAATTCGCCCGGTTGTCTTAACAGGTAAGGAATGAGAGCGGGTGGGCCAAACGAGCCACCGTACCGTTTGGCCGCGCCTCCTGACTACTACCGATACGGCTGTACTGGGCCGTACCGGCTGAAACCCACCAGTGAGGTGATGGGTTGCTCTGGCAGACGTGTGATAGAGTTTGTCCCTTGCAAAGCTGCATGCGTTCCCGTTCTAACAGTCCTTGTTTTACTTTGCTTGCAGCTGCCGCTGTGGTCGTCCCTTGCTTGTCTACGGTGGTATCCAACTACGGTAAGTCAACGGTCTTCACATGCCACATTTGTGGCTCTGGAGCTGAATTGCATAACTCCGTGATGGCGAACCTACGGTATGCGTGCTACTGGTGGCGCGTGGAGCCGTATTTTCCGGCATGCAAGCCGTCAGCTCCTGCGTGCATATGCGCGCAGCCAGCTGCTTTTGGGCCTTCCGGAGTAGTAGGGCAGGCCTTTTTTGCCCTCCCCAGGATTCAGGAAAGCCTCCGGAGCTTGGGCAGGGCAAAAATGGCTCCGGGGGCTTTCCTGAAGCATGGGGAGGGTGAAAACAGCCTGCCATGCCACCCCCCCAGAGACTCCCCCCGGCAAAAACTCCCCTCCATGGGGGCGGGTTGTGGACGTATACGCAGGTGGGCAGGGCACATTGCACTGTGGGTGTGAGCACACACGTACAACTTTGGCTCGCCTTTACTGGCATAGCCGCTAAGCTCCAGGTATCACATTTGCTGGAATAAGTTGCTCGTGGTGTGGCCTCTATCCATCTCTTTGCATTCAGGAACTTCAGCGAACGCAAGAGAATAAAGGGGCTACGTAGAGCGGGGGGGGGGGGGGACAATTCCCGGGCCACAGTCCAGTACCGGTCCATGGCCCATTTGGAAGCGGCGGGACAGTGTGCACGCCCTCACAGCTCAACTTGTGTGAACGGCAGGACACTTCCCCACTCCCCCCGGCCAGGTTCTCAAGCTGTAAAAGTTGGGGATTGCCAACTTAGAGAAGTGTTCTCAAGCTTGGAGACCAGCTAATTCTTCATATAGATATTGTTCTGCGTGTAGATTTTGAAAACTGACGTGTATCAGTTTCCGGAAAAGGTGTTTCTGATCTTTGCAATACCATGTTTCCCCAAAAATAAGACAGGGTCTTATTTTCTTTTAACCCCCAAAATAAGCACTATTTTCGGGGAGGTCTTATTATTTTTGAGGTGCAGAAAGTGTGGTCACCTCATGGCTGCTGCTGTGTTGCAATATTTTCAGGGAGGGCTTATTATTGTCTGGGGAGATCTTATTTTCAGGGAAACAGGGTAGCAATTTCACAAGCAAGCTCAGAGAGCACCAAGGACTCCCAACTCCTCCCCCCTCCTTTCTGTAAACCCCACCCCCTTCTACCACTGATGATGTTACTTAGTTGGGTCGTGAAACGTCTGCAAGAAAAAAACCAAGCTCAGAGAGGACCACGGATACCACAGTCCTCCTCTTTTATGCAAATCCAACCTCCCTCTAGCACAGATGTTACCATATTTTTCAGAGTATAACACGCACCTTTTGCCCCCCAAAAAGGAGGGTGAAAATCTGGCTGCGTCTTATACACTGAATACAGCATTTTTGGCCTACTGAAACCCCGCCCTCTTTGCAAAAATGGATGTGCAGAGGGTTTGGGAGGCTTGCAAAGTATTCCTGTGGGCTGGGGAGGGCAAAAATGAGCAAAAAACGGGCCGTTTTTGTCCCCCCCCCGCCCCCAGGAGCACTCTACAAGCCTCCCAAACCCTCTGCATGCCCCCCTTTTATTTTTTGCAAAAAACGAGACGTGGAGAGGGTTTGGGAGTCCTGCAGAGTGCAATTTTTTTAAAAATTTACCTCTTCAAAATCATGGTGCGTCTTATGCTCCGGTACCTCTTATAGTCAGAAAAATATGGTACCTAGTTGTGTCGAGAAACATCTGCGAGAAAAAAACCAAGCTCAGAGAGGGCTCCTCATGTCATCTTGAGCTGCAAATGTTCTCCTTTATTGAAATGGCAAAACCCAGTGAGGAAACCATCCTAAAGCTCCTCTCTTTTTTTCCCCCAGGGTTGGACAGCCAAAAAGGAACCGTGATGGGCATCTTAAGAAGCCTGGGTGCCCTTGCAAGGGCTCTTGGGCCGGTGGCATCGGCAACAGGTAACTGGCAAGGGAGGAAGTGTCCGTCACTCAGTAAGAGGTGGTCACTAGTGGTGGTTTCCAGAGGTCAAAGTTACTGGACAAATGAAACCCAGCTCTTCCCATTGTCATGCTCCTGATTGGGAATTTGTTGGAGGGGGAGTACACTGGGGCTGTTGCGACCTGCCATCAGCCAGCAGAGCTGACAGCAGAGTCGGACAGTGAGGAGGTTGGGGAGGAGCATGGGCCGATCCTGGAGACTGGGGAAGGCTCAGACGAGGGCTCTGTGTCGGAGGCAGAGAGGGGGCCAGGGCCGTCTGACAGTTCTCAGCTGCCTTCGGAGCTAGACAGCAGTGAGGCAGAGGAACAGCTGGAGCCTGTTCCCAGCGTCCGCATGCACAGAGCTGCCAGGAGAAAAGAACAACTTAGAAATAAGGGTCGACTTGGGAGTAAGGCCACAGGTAGACGGTGAATGGCCCCTCCCATAGGAAATATAAGAGGTGTGAAAGGGGAGTGGAGTTTGCAGGAAACAATTTGGTCAGTCGGTCGTTAGATTCATTTCAGGAGTGTGAAGATCTGTCCCTGAATCTCAGAGACTCTGTGCCCAGTCTTTCCTTGCACAGCATCTCATTTGGGAAATATTCCCATGGCAGCTTTCCAAGACAGATAAGGTCTGTGGTCATAAATATTCTTTTGAAAGACTGTTAGTCAGGCCTTGGCTGAAGGTGAAGGAGAGGAATTCACATTCGTTTAATAAAAGGGGTTTTGTCGGGACCAGGACTCTGCCTCGTGCTTTTTGGGGAAGCCGAGGTCAGAACAGGGGCTGCTCCTGGCACTTCTGGGGAAATTTGCTTCAATGTCCTTAAAATTGGCTTTTGGGTTTGCAGTTTACTGGCTGGCCGGAGCTGAAGTTTGCTTCACCATTTGTGCCTCTCTATTCCTGCTGCCCTTCGTCCTGCTTCAGTGTATACCGAAGCACAGCAAACAAGAGTAAACTACTCAGAGGGCCGTTTCCCCGGAAAATCGAGAATCGAACTTGAATTCAAGAAACCGAGTTGACCCTGGAAGATCTAACCGAGGGTATTAGTGTCTTTTTCACAGCAGCCTTCCACCTCCTTTGCCTGTATTTGAGCAGAGGTCCTTCTGCGTCTTTCCGTGGGAGTATCTGGGTGTGTGTGTGTGTTTGTGTATGGATGCCAGGGTCTGAGCAGTGACCCATGGAAAAAGGACCTTCGGGTAAAGCTGCCTTCCTACAAATAGGACGGTGAAGATGCCGACTTGCTCAATCCATGATAAACGAAGCCACCCTCAACCCAAGTCCACTTCCTTCCAGCTGGGAAGGCCTGGGAATTTTCCTCGTTCAAAGCGGGATGTTCACTCAAACCTTTACGGATTGGCCCACAAGGTCTTCGCTATGAAGCCGTGAGACCCAAACGATGCCATGTTTGGTGACGCAACTTTGGAATGGCATCTCTTAAGTTTCAGGTAAAGGTAGTTGCTGCCTGTGTTCCCATAAGGCACTCTCCATCTGCCTTCACCTAGATTGCTGCTCTCTCTTTGTGTCCCTGGTGTGCCTCTTCCCTTTTTTCTCTTCCCTCTTTTCTTCGTGTCCCTGTTGTGCCTCTTCCCCCTTTTCGTGTCGCTATTGTGCCTCTTCCCTCTTTTCTTCGTCTTTTTGTGCCTCTTTTCTTCGTATCCCTATTGTGCCTCTTCCCTTTTTTCTCTTCCCTCTTTTCTTCGTGTCCCTGTTGTGCCTCTTCCCTCTTTTCTTCCTGTCCATTGTGCCTCTTCCCTCTTTTCTTTGTGTCCCTGTTGTGCCTCTTCCAATTTATTAGCATTTGTATGCTGCCCACTCCCATTGGGACACTGGGCGGCTTACAGGCAAGACAAACGTATATTAAAAAATTTAAGATAAAATACAAGTGTTAAAAATATCAACAACATGCATACAGTTGGAGTGGGGCTGGATATTGATCAACAGCCCCAGGTCTGGCGGAACAGCCAGGTCTTCGTAGCTTTACGGAAGGCCGTAGTGAGGTCCCGGATCTCTACGGGGAGATCGTTCCATAGGGCCGGAGCAGCCACAGAGAAGGCCCTTCCCCGGGGACCCGCCAACCGACACTGACCGGCTGACGGCACCCAGAGGAGGCCCAATCTGTGTGATCTTATTGGTCGTTGGGAGGTAAATGGCAGGAGGCGGTCTCTCAGGTAGCCAGGTCCTAAACCACGAAGGGCTTTAAAAGTAACAACTAGCACCTTGAAGCGCGTCCGGAGACCAATTGAAAAATTGAAAATTGAAAAAGTGTGCCTCTTCCCTCTTTTTTTCGTGTCCCTGTTGTTCCTCTTCCCTCTTTTTTTCGTGTCCCTGTTGTTCCTCTTCCCTCTTTTCTTCATATCCATTGTGCCTCTTCCCTCTTCTCTTCGTGTCCCTGTTGTGGTTCACTGACAAATACGCACCCAACAAAATCGCGCTGCCAAAACCGCACCGTCAAAACCTCGCCGACAAAAGCGCACCATCAACAAACAACATAGTGGGACGCGAAAACAACGTTATAACTCTAACCCTAACCCTAATCGCACTTTTCTGGGTGCGGTTCTGTCGGCGTGCATCTGTGGGCACGCTTTTGACGTCGCGGTTGTCGGCACGGTTTTGTCGGCATGCATTTGTCGGGCACGCCTGTTGTGCCTCTTCCCTTTTCTTCGTGTCTTTGTGCCTCTTCTCTTCGTGTCCCTGTTGTGCCTCTTCCCTCTTTTCTTTGCTCGCATCAAAATAGTTCTCAAGGTGGTTTTTTTTGTTCCCGAGAGAGGCATGGATTGGAGGAAGAGACCACACCAAATACACCATCTGGGTGCACTTGTCAAGTTCTACCTTGGCCCTGACTTCTCTATTTCACCAAGTGTCTTACCATCGCCAACTCCCTTTGGAAGGACTTCTGAGATATTTTTTTAATTTTAAAATGATGATGGGTAGATGTCTAATGATCGTCCTTTTGTATTATCAAAATGTCCATGTAATAATATTTTCTACACTGCGTTAACGTGTGTTGAGAGCACTATTTTCCATTTTCCTTTTTCCACACAATAAAACAAGATTACATTTTCAGGTGGAGCTTCCTTTAAGCACGGTTACAGAATAGAATAGATGGGATCCACCACGGAGTCACCCGATGAGTTGGCACGGAGCTTTTTAAAGAGTCATCCAAGGTTGGTGTGATGACCCGGGGCGTGGCACAAAGGCAACATAGCCAGAGAACTGATAGGAGTCCCTTTAACATCCAACTGTGCCCCCCCACGTCCTTTTCAACTTCTCCAGTCTGGAGAAAAAGCTCTTCCATAAACCTGTAACAGCCTTTGGCTGAAAATACTCCAGTCCAAATATTGTAAGCGGAAAACTTCCAATTATAAACCCAACAAGGGAAGACAAGGTAATTAATCCGGCAGAGCAAGCAAGATAAGGCGTTCCAGAAGTGAAGTACCACAGCAGTAAATCAAATCAGGAGGATGCCAGGAACTCAGATTAAAGAGTTAACATCGGATGAATTCAGCCTTTGTTCCCGACAACCGCCCCTCTCACTTGCCTCTCCTTTAAACTCCATCCCCAGGTGTGCCTTGTGAAGGGAATCAGCGCCCTTTCCTCCCTCGTAAGCCACGCAACCACGCTGCTCTGTTCTCTGTTCTTCCCTGTGTGTCCTAGGATGAGGAGGGGATGGGCCTTGGTCTTCATCTGAACCCCCCCTCTCCCTTGTTCTACCTCTCCCCTGCTCTGCCCAGCCTGACTTTGCCCTTCCCTAGTGTCCTCCACAGCCAACGGAGCCATTCTTCCGCTCTGTCAACTGTCCGTCTCCCCTCCTCGGATTCAGACTGACGGGGGGCATGACACTTGGCTTGGAACAAGGTGGAGCGATTTCTGGTTCTGTCCCTCCATTATGTCAAGGAGAAAAAAAAGGGTTGGGGACATTTACAGATTTTGGAAGGGGCTTCGTTCTCTCGCTGGATTTCTGAAACTCGGATTTGGTCAAGCCCCTGGTGCTGGGATTGGCACCCACCATCTATCCCTGGGTGCAACCTTGGAGGAGACGGAGCCGCATAAATGAAGGGAGCCAGTCTGTGCCTGCTAGGAATACATTTTATTTTCCAAGGACGTGAACTTATCTTTCATCAGTATAAGTGTGACTCGAGTACAATGCTTTGCTAGAAAACAAATTAGTAAAATAGCAGATTATTCTGTGGAAAAGGCTATTATTAAACTGAATAGAAAACAGGCAAGGGGGGATGAGCAAGAAAATGCCACAAAGTTACTTCATTCTTAAGACACAAAAATAGGCTCCAGTCTCAGCGATGTTACGACACCAAGCAAGGCAGAGCGCGGCCGGAAAGCCTCGGGGGGGCAAGGCGGAGGAAGCGGTCACAAGGGCCCCCTGCACTGAAACGGGCTCCGCTCCGCTCCGCTGGCCGGCCGGCCGGAAAGCCACCAGCACCAGAGCAAAAGCGGACTTGGAGAGTGAGCAGAGCATGTTGCCTTCACATCAGAAGCCGGAGGGGGAGGGAGGAACTTCAACGTTTAACCGAGGGGCTCCCACAGGGGAAAGCCTCCCCTCCTTCACATGCGCGGGATGCTCCCCGGCTCGGCTGCTTTTTTTTTGCACACACAGAATGAGCATCTTCTGCTTGCTAAATTCCAGTTATGAACTCAAAAACAGTCAAGCTATAGTGTTATCTGTCCTCTTTTTTTCTTTTTTTTTTTTGAAACAAGAAAGACCAAACAAAAATAAAAAGCACAGGGTAGAATCTGGTAATATTCCAGGATTAATAAAGGGAAGATGCGTAAAGACCAGAGCCTTCCCTTTTGGGGTGGGGAGAGGGTCTTCAAGGGTCACTCTTCTTCTTGCTCTTCTTGAGGAAGGACGGGGTGCGGAACTTCTTCTTCTTTTTGGAGGGGGACTTCCCCGGAGACTCCTCGCTGCCGGCTTCGGCCGCTGCCCCCTCCTCGGCCAGGGGGGAAGGGGGAGGCTCTCCGCTCGAGGAAGGGCAGGGCTGGGGGCTCTCGGGAGGACCCTCCTTCTGGGGGACGGCAAGGTCGGGGTCGTCCTCCTCCGTCCCAAAGACTTCTTCGGAAGGCTGGTCGGGAGTGGTGACGTCTGGGAGGCTTGGCTGGGAGGGGGCCGTTTCGCTGCTGCAGTCGCCGCCTTCGTGGCCTGTCTGGACAGGAGGGCGTTCTGGGGAACAAGCGACAGGAGAGACAGGTGAAGAGGGGGCTTCCTTGCACCCACTTTCCTCAACTGGCCTCTGAGGGGAGGGGGGGTTGCTCCTGGGGATCCCATCCCCGTGGCCCGAGAGAGAGAAACCGGCCAGGTTCTCCCTGGGAAGATTTACAAGTAATTTTGAGCCTTCTCCAATCACAGGGGACTCGGTTTGCAAGACAAGGTTTGAAGTACCCATGTGGTCGACGACAATTCGCCGCAGCCAACTGGCTGCGGGACAAGAGTCCCATCAATATTAACGAAATAGTGGAAAGGAACAATTGAAGACCTCTATCTAAGGGGATCCCCAGACTGTGAGGTTCACAAGCATAGGGTGACATCGGCCTTCAGCCTCCCCCAGGGCTGATTCCAGGTCTGAGGGAAGAGCTCCAGCACATAAGGCCCGAGAGGATGCTGCAGGTCCTCCCAACCTCAATTTTTCTTGAGGACGTTTTCTTCCAAACGTCCGGAACAATCCTGGACAGTCACCAACTGCCATCCCCGGTTTTTGGTGGATTAGGTGAATGGCAAAGTTGTGGCCAGAGTTTAGTTCTTTCAGGGGCTTATGGAAACCCTCCCCCACCCCGCCGAATCAGCAACAGTGGTGGAAACAGGTAGGCCTTTTTCATACAGGTGTGCGCACCTCTCTTTCTTTACCTCTGTTCTTATAAACCAGAGATGGGCAACAATGGCCCCTTCAACTCCCAGAATTCGTGAGCCAGCCACGGGAAGTCTGGGAGTTCCAGAACTGGAATTCCCAAAGAACTCGGGGAGTTGGAAGTTTGGGGGGTCATAGTTGCCGACCTGTGTTAAAAAGGAACGCAGGGACTCCCAACAGGTAGCTTGGTTGCCAGCCAAGCAAACATGAGCTAATTTTGGTATCTGAAAGGCTAATAATGCAAAGCTGCATGCGTGGCATCAAAACCCAGACCAATGTGAGGTCCCAGAGCCCTCAAGGGGCCGAGAAGGGTAAACACCCACACTCGGGCATGGCAGGGGGAGAAGCATCCTTCGGCCTGGCCCTTGGAGCCACTCTTGATATGCAAAGAGGGAAGATAAAAGTTCCCAGCTCTGCAGGGAACCTTTGGCCGTTCTGCTAGATGAAGTGAGGAAATATGAAGGGTTGAGACACCTGAGCATCTCCCGACAACCAGCAGTTACAAGGAGGAGCAACGGACCAGCTTGTGACGCTGTTCCATTGGAAGAAATCAATTAAGTTTATACTGGTCATTCTGTTAAGACATTTCCTGGTTCGCCTGCCAGGAAAAAGTTCTTTTACCATCTGGTGATTTTAAGAGGAAGGACGTGTTCAGAAAAATAAATAAAAAATAAAGAAGTCATAGCACATTCTGGAAAGATTCCAGGTTATGCTCATTTTTAAGTAAAGGTAAAGGTTCCCCTCCTTGCACATATGTGCTAGTCGTTCCTGACTTTAGGGGGCAGTGCTCATCTCCGTTTCAAAGCCAAAGAGCCAGCGCTGTCCGAAGACGTCTCCGTGGTCATGTGACCAGCATGACTCAACGCCGAAGGCGCATGGAACGCTGTTACCTTCCCACCAAAAGTGGTTCCTATTTTTCTACTTGCATTTTTTTAACGTGCTTTCGAACTGCTAGGTTGGCAGAAGCTGGGACAAGTCACGGGAGCTCCCTCCATTACGTGGCACTAGGGATTCAAACCGCCGAACTTAGCCAATTTAAAACATGAGTGAATCGGGAGATGGGAAGATCTAGCCAGATCATTCTCTTTATGTTTTTCTAAGCAGAAGTTGGGGTCTCAGAATCATCGCTGAATTTTTTTTTTAAACCATTCTGCATTCCCTCCTTTACCTTTTTTATTTATTTGTATTCAAACAATTCTGCGCATTTCGTTTCAAGTTTAGAATTTGTTAGCACAGGGGTCATAATGACTTCGAACTCGGCAAATCAAAAACTGTTAGAAGTTTAAAACAAAACAAAAAAACTTTGTTAGGTAATTTAAAAGCAGAGTGAAAGGATAAAAGCCATTTGGCAAATTAAAAGGTCAATTAGCTGCTGAAAATACGTCACAAGTCTTCTTTTTAACTCCTTTCCTACTTTCATTTTTTTTTTTAGTGCTCCGGACAGAAAAACAGTACTTTCCTAATTAAGATTTAAAACGCCTGCTGGCAAGATTATGGAGAACACCGAAAAGTTACTTCATAAACCATCATCTGGTTTATTAGATTATATCTGAAGGGATGCTCTCTTTCTAAGTGGAGAGCCTGAAGAAGAAAAACAGAGACCTAATAAATCGAGCAGGACTAATGTGCATTCTTCATAACTTACATGAAATATGTAGCCATCCCGATAAGATTTACCGTATTTTTCGGAGTATAAGACGCTCCGAGGTGTAAGGCACACTTAGCTTTTGGGGAGGAAAAAGGTGGGGGGGGGAATCTGCCTCTGCCTCCCAGCAATTTGCCTCCTTGCAGCAAACAGCCTGTTTCCGTTTCAGTACAGCCTGACTAGCACAAGCAACTGATTGTTTAGTTGAATCGGCCTTCTGACGACCAGCTGTTTCAGGCTGCAGAGATCGCTCCTGCCTATTGCTGCCTCCGCACGCCCCATTTTCGGCCTCTGCATCCCATTATCAACCTCCGCCTGCTCCATTTTTCCACCCATTCTAGGCGGCGGGGATCGGAATGGGTGCAAAATGGGGAGAACAGAGGCTGAAAATGGAATGCGGAAGCCGAAAATGGGGTGTGCGGAGGCGGCAATAGGCAATCGCTGCAGCCTGAAACAGCTGATCATTGGGAGACCAATCCAACCGACAATCAGCTGCTTGCGCCAATCAGGCTGTGCTGAAACTGAAACAGGCTGTTTGCTGAAGGAGGCAAATTGCTGGGAGGAAGAGGCCAAAGGGAGAAGGCCGGCGGGTGGGCAGGGCTACATTTGATGTATAAGACGCACCTAAATTTTCACCCTCTTTTAGGGGGAAAAAGTGCATCTTATACTCCGAAAAATATGGTAAATATAGCAAAGGGATTGTGTGTTCCCATTTTATAGAAATTACGAGATTTGCCCCCGTACACATACAGATCGTACTCAAAGTTACAATGGTCATATGTTGAGGACCAGAGAAAGGCAGGTAACTGGTTTCTTTACTCAAAGCATCATTTGAGATGGGCCTGATGCCCAGAAGGAAGGTTGGCCACTCGGAAAAAGTAGGAGCGTTGTGATGAACACAATATGCCTATTTACTGTGTTGGTATTTCTCTCCTAAGAGAAATTTCCAAGGTTCAGTGATTATTGTTATGTGGCAAGAAGCATAACCTCTCTAGCCAATGTCTTCCTTCCCTCTGGGGGAAGGATTTTTTGTCACCCCTGGTGAAGTGGGTTATAGCGCCAAGATTCAACCACAGCTACACGCATCTAATCTGGGCTCCAAATTAGATGCGCCTCCGATCTGCTGAAGCTGGCCAAGCGAACGAAAGAATGAAGCAAACTCAAAAAAAAGAGGAATGCCAAGCACTTGACGGATCAAATTCACACCATGAGGAAGACATTGGGAGGGGGGGGGGAGGCAAAAAAATAATAAAAGTAAAATAAGATCGTTAACAAGGAAGCGAAGCAGAGAAAAACAAGGCAGGGCAAGCAGGAGGAAACTCCGTGGGTACTTACTATGGCAACAGGTACTCTTTAGCATATCCACATCCTGTTTGTAAGGCAGCCACAGGAAGAAGAAGGGGGAAAAAAAGAAAGCACAAAGAGAAAATCTATGCATCCATCCACAGCCACTGAGTCGGAGAGAAAGAATGGCTGACGCCCATTCTTGAGAGGTTACAGAATGAAATGGGGAAGGGGGGGACACAGATCATTTCATCACAGATGGGTGGCAATACCCAGGGGGACGAAGACGACAAGGGGACACACACGGCTGCTGGTACATTTGTCTTGACGGTCACCAAGCCACACTCAACGTCACGGAAAGATGCCTCTGGCTTAGGCCGCCCTAAGGAGACCCGAAAAGGAAGACATCTTTCTAAAATAAAACACCAAAACGGGGAAACCCAATTACGTCAACGCTTAAGGAAGGTGCAACCCAGATGCTGGCTCCTCCTCCTCCTCTCCCCTTTATCCTATCCTGCACTCCCGACCCTCTGCTGGGTTTGTGGGAAGAAGCATCCCCCCCCCCCCGGGTGATGATGGCGGCCAGGAGTGACCAGAATATGGGTTATTGCTCGGGGGGGGGGGGGTGGAAGGAAGGAAGGGGGGGGCGCTCTGGGCTGATCATACCCAGGAGAACCCAGGCTGAAGGCAAGGCTGACGAACCAGCTCAAAGGAAGGCAACACAACAAGGAGTCTTGTGGCACAGTGGTCACAATGCAGCATTGCAGGCTGACTGCCAGCAGTTCGATTCTCACTGGCTCAGGGTTGACTCAACCTTCTGCCTTTTCAAGGTTGGTAAAATGAGGAGCCAGATTGTTGGGGGCAAAAAGCTGACTCTGTAAACCGCTTAGAGAGGAATATAAAAAGACTATGAAGCAGTATATAAGTCTAAGTGGTATTGCCTTTTTTCTCCTTCCTTCCTTCCTTCCTTCCTTCCTTCCTTCTCATTTACTTCTTCGATCATTCATTTTCATTTACTCCTTCCTTCCTTCCTTCCTTTTCATTTACTACTTCCATCCTTCCCTTTTCTTCCTTCCTCCCTCCCTCCCTCCCTCCCGTGGTGGCACAGTGATTAGAATGCAGTATTGCAGGCTAACTCTGCTGACTGCCAGGAGTTCGATCCTGACCGACTCCAGGTTGACTCAGCCTTCCGTCCTTCTGAAATCAGTAAAATGAGGGGTCGGATGGTTGGGGGGCAAGAGGCTGACTCTAAGCCACTCGGGACTGTGAAAACTTTGTGAAGCGGTATATAAGTCTAAGTGCCAGTGCTATTTCCCTGTTGTTGCCAAGAAAACCACAAGGGATGTACCCGGGAAGTCCTCAGGATTTTAGAGCAAGGAGGGGCGATTATGGCAACTTTGCCACCTGTGTGGACTTCAATTCCCAGAATTCCTGAGCCAGCAATGCCTGGCTCAGGAATTCTGGGAGTTGAAATCCACAGGTGGCCAAACTGCCTATAATTGCTCACTCCTGATTTATAGTTTCTTCTGATCTGGAAACTAATTTCCCAAAACGTCAGGATTAAGCATAATGGAAGGATTCACCCCGTGAGCTAAAACAAGAAATAAACCCCCTTGAATCGCCTGGTTTTTAGTTCCATAATGTCTTAGGGACCAATTCTAGTGCAACATGCGTATCTGCTACCAAAGAAACTTTGTGTTGGAAAATCTGAGGAGAGGAAGAAGAGATTGGATCACACATCAGGTCAGATCCTCCGCCTTATTAGATTTTGGGATTTGAAAAATGTGGACCAAATGCTCTGTACGTTTCCAGGAAGTAAAACAAGACGCACTGTTTCACCGGCTGCAAATAGACGTAATTATGATGGCATATGATCTTCCTTTCCGAATTAATCCCAGATCTGGAATCTCTGTGTCAAAGGCAAAAAGTTTCAACACCCAATCTGAACATGTTCAGGATGCGTGTGCTTGGTTTCACCGAGTAAGCTTGTCAAGATACAGGCAGTCCTCAACTTACAACAGTTCCTTTAGGGACCGTTCAACGTTCAAATGGGGACTGAAGAAAAAAAAGGACTTCAGGACTGTTGCTCTCACTTAATGACCGTGGTAGCATCCCTGTGATGACGGGGGTCAAAATTCAGGCACTTGGCAGCTGACTCACATTTGTGACGGTCAGGGTCCAGGGTGGGTGGGTGGGAGACACATCAAAAGCAAACTCAACGGGGAAGCCATTTTTAAAAACCGTTTGGCTACCTTAACCATTGCCACGACTCACTTAACGACAGTGGCACGAATGTAAAAAAAAAAAATGGGCCAAATCTGGCTTGGCAAATGTTTCACGTAGCAACTTAAAGGTTAGGGGCTCGATTGTGGTCGCGAGCCGAGGACCACCTCTCTAAGCAGCGTCTGTTTTAATTAATCAGAAGGAAAAAAAAGGGAAGGGCATCTTTAGATCTTGATACGCAAATCGCAGAGAGGGACGGAGGTCCACGGATGGCTACACGCAAAAAAGACGACATTGGAGAGCTGTGAGGAACGGAGAAGCAAACACACACAACACACACAAAGACACAAACAAGGCTGGAAGGGCCGGGGAGACCCAGTGGCTACACCTGAGGGCCATTAACCTGGGATTCTTCCCAAAATTAGTGAATGAAGCTCTATTGAAGTGAGGGGGGTGGGGGAGGAATGGCCTCCGAGCGAAGCCGGTACGCTTTGAACCAATTTTATTCTCCCAGTTCAAGGCAGAGAGAGGGACCACGCGTGGGTAACATATGGATCGGACGTAAAACGGGGAGCTACTGGATTCGCCAGAGGGATTGGGGATGCTTTGAAGAAACGCTGGAAAGCTATAATTGCCCTTCCTGGCCACTGAGAGTGGAGTGAATTTGTCCGTCGAGAACCTTCCGGGGGGGCGGGTGATTTTCTTGGGAGCTCCCTTTAGCTCCGCCTTCCGTCCTGGGGTTTTTTTTTTTGTCGATGGAAACACAACGCCTCGGGTGCAACTCACACAACACATACCTTCCTCGAGTTTGACCGGAGTGCTGGGTGGAGTGGAAGCAACAGTTTGGTCCGGAGAGCTGCGATCGCCCTGCTGTCTGCCGTCTTCACAATCTTCTACACAAAACAGATTACAATTGAATTCTTTTTTTAAAAAAAAATCTTATATTTCTTTTTTTTCCCCCCTGTAGATATAAAAAATGAGGACCCAGATTGTTGGGGGCAAGAGGCTGACCCTGGGAACCACTTAAGAGAGGGCTGTTAAAGCCCTGTGAAGCGGTATATAAGTGCCATTGTGATTGCAATATCTCCGCGTAGTGATTCGCTTAGCAACCGTGGCAAGGGAAGTCATAAAATGGACTCAACTCACTCAACTAATGTTTCACTTAGCCATAGAAATGTCGGGGGCTCAATTCTGGTGGTGGATTCCCTGTAACTGCAGCTATTTCTCTCCTTTGCAAAGGTGCGGTTAACCCAACCCCAACCCTTCTCATTCACAAGGAGCAGGGAAAGGTATAAAACTCCTGGAAACAAATACACGACGACGCATAAATCAGAGTGGCGGCCCTGTGGTTCGCCTTCTGGGCCGCAAGTCAGAGAGAATTTTTCTGACCATGGCGTGGTTAGGCCAAACGCGTGGCATGGATTCAGAGATGCCACGAGCATCGGCCTGGGGGGGGGGGGCTCTGGAAGGGACGCCACGTGTCCCAGGAAGGTTTGCCCCTTCAGCCAGGTGTGACGGGATCGCAGGTGAGGGCGCCCAGCTGATGCCGCGCACAAACCTTCGGACTGTCTCTGCTTCCTCTCGACTTCTCGGCGATACTCGTCCAGTTCTTGGTCCGTGAGTTTGTGGAAAGGGTTGGGTCCAGTGGTGCTGATGATGACGCGGGGCTGGTACTCTTTCTCGATGATGGCCTTGGAGGCAGTGACCAGCTCCCCCTAAATCAGAAGAAGAGAACGCGCGCTCACCGTCCGCGGTATATAACCCTGGAGGCATGGGGGTGGGGGTGGGATGGGAAGCGGTCAATGGTAATTAAGCAATGAATTTAATTTGGAATGGAAAGGAGAGGCTGCCCTGCTGATCTCGCACTAGGAATCTGTTGTGGCCTGTCGGCCCTTCCAGCAGCCAAATTAGAGGAGGCGGAGGAGGCGGTGTGAGAGTCAGGATCAGCATCAAGGGAAGAGGGTATGCAGCTAGCAGAGAGAAAGAGAGAGAGACAGAGGAGGAGCCTGGGCCGTCCGTCAACCCCCAGATGGAGAGTCAACAGCCCCCAGGCTTGGACGTGGCTGATGAGGAAGAGGAGGAACAAATGGGTCCAGTGCCTGACGCACGGATGCACAGAAAGCAGAGGAGAGGAGAGCAGTGGAAATCTATGGGCTGGTCCTTGGGACGGAAGAGCCACCGCTGCTAGCGAAGGCCCACCCTAGTTCTGGGGATAAAAGGCAGGGGATGGAGATGAATAGATGTGGCAGAGGAGAGGAGAGCATTGGAAATCTATGGGCTGGTCCTTGGGCTGGAAGAGCCACTTCTGCTAGCAAAGCCCCATCCTAGCTTTGAGGATCAAAGGCAGGGGGTGGAGATGAATAGATGTGGCAGAGGAGAGGAGAGCATTGGAAATCTATGGGCTGGTCCTTGGGACAGAAGAGCCACCAGTGCTAGCGAAGCCCCACCCTAGCTCTGGGGATCAAAGGCAGGGGGCGGAGATGAATAGATGTGGCAGAGGAGAGGAGAGCAGTGGAAATCTATGGGACGGTCCTTGGGACAGAAGAACCACCACTGCTAGTGAAGCCCCACCCTAGCTCTGGGGATCAAAGGCAGGGGGTGGAGACAAACAGATGTGGCAGACAACTATTCATCTCCCTGCCTGACAGACTTGTTAGTCTGCGTTGAGAGAGAAACTTTTTGCCGGGGCTGCTGGCACTCCTAATAAAGGGAACTTTTAGTTAAATAGAGAGGGCTTGTTGTGTTTGGGAGCTGGGTCAAAACAGAATCTAACACGGCCAATTTTTTTAGAAAACAAAACAAAACGAAGTTGATTAAATTATTACAAGCTAGTAAAAACAGCTTTCTGATTAAACTGCACCATAAACATAGCCAATAAATCACCGAGTGGCCACACGAAGGGAAGAGCTAAAGAACAGGGGTCGACTTGGGAGTGAGGCCACAGGTGGATAGTGAATGGCCCCTCCCAGAGGAAATAAAAGAGGAGCGAAAGGGGAGTGGAGTTTGCAGGAGGCAATTCATTCGTTAGTTTGTTTCAGGAGTGTGAAGATTTGTCCCTGAATCTCAGAGACTCTGTGCCCGGCCTTTCCTTGCACAGGACCTCATTGGGAAAATATTTACATGGCAGCTTTCCAAGCTAGATAAGGTCTGTGGTCATAACTTCACCTTTGAAAGACTGTTTGCCAGGCCTTGGCTGAATGTAAAGGAGAGGAATTCACACTCAAGGGATTTTGTCGGGACCAGGAATCTGCCTCGTGCTTTTTGGGGAAGCCTAGGTCAAAACAATAGGCTGGTTGGGGAGAGTTGAGTAGCCTGATCTCAATTGCAAAGGCCTGGCTAAGACTGACCCTCAAACCGAGCTGGTTTTCCCAGCGTTTTCTCCGAAGGGCTAAGATAGGGAAAGGGAGCAAAAGAGAAGCAGGAGAAAAGGAGGGGAATGCAGGGTTAGGAATAAGGCCAGGAGGCCCAATAGCAAAGGCAGAAGGAAAAATGAAGCATCTCGCCACCGTCAAAAGCCTGAGGAATCAAGATTAGTGTGGACATTCTGCCAAGAGCTGGAGAAACAACACGCCTCCCCCTCTCGAGAGAAGCACCCCTAAACCCATCAGAGGCTCTATGGAGCAGATGACACAGTTTGGGTAACTTCGCCACCGAAGGTGAACAGAAATCCCTGCGAATCCTACGGAGACATCGTGAGAATTTTGAATTTTAACCATTCCAAAGCTAAGTGTTTGTTACCCGGGCTTCTTAAAGCCACCCACAAAACGCGATGCACCCATCTGAACAACCGATAGTCCCTTCTGGCTTAGCAACAGGTTAGGCAACGCTGCCAAAACCACAGCCGGGTGTTTTGTTTTGTTTTTTTGTGAAATTTGGCAAGAAACTCTACGTTATCTTCCCAGGGTGCGGAAACCACTCAACTCGGGCATCTTTTGAGATTCTTCCTAGCAAAACCGCCAGAAGCCATGTTGTGGGTTTAGGACTGGTTCACTGTTGTGGCCTGCCACAGCTGGCAGCAGAGTCGGACAGCGAGGAGGTTGGGGGAGGAACATGGGCCAGCCAGGAGAGCTCTACGGACCCCTGACATTCTCCACGAGATGGGGGGGGGGGACTTCCTGAATGATTCTAGGTTGTGCCACACAGTGATTTTGAGGGCAATAGATTCCCCATCCACAAGTTCCTCAAGTTATGAGTTGACCAACAACGAGGTCTCCCCTTTGGCTTCCTATGCCACACTTCTGTTTGCTCCTCCTGTTCGTTTACCCGGGTAGTACTAGCTTCTGCGGCTGCCACAGCTAGGACAGCAACCAGAATAACAGAGTTGGAAGGGGCCTTGGAGGTCTTCTAGTCCAACCCCTTGCTCAGGCAGGAAGCCCTATACAATTTCAGACAAACGGTTATCCAATCTCTTCTTTAAAAACCTCCAGTGTTGGACAATTCACAACTTCTGGTGGCAAGTTGTTCGACTGGTTAATTGGTATGGCATGTGGTTACTTCAGGTAACCACAAATGGGCTGCCAGCAGTCAATTAACACACAGTCCTGCTTCTGGGCACCCAGCAGGATTATTCCTGGTTACATCGGTGGCTCCTTGAGGGATTACACTGATGTAAGACATGTTTAAAAGGGAATTACTCAAAGAATCTTCTAAGCCAATCCTTACGGCTTGGCGGCCAGCGCGGGGTGTGTGTGTGTGTGTATGTGTGTGTGTGTGTGTATGTGTGTGTGTGTGTATGTGTGTGTGTGTGGAGAGGGACTGGCCAACTGCTTGCACAAGTCGAGTTGTGCACATGCGTATACACCTGTCCTCTGCTTGTGTAAATTGAGATGCACACGTGTGTGCAGGCCAGCCACTCACACATCCTGCTTCCAAACGGACTGTTGTGGCACTGTCGGACAGTGAGGAGGTTGGGGAGGAACATGGGTCAGTCCTGGAGTCGGAGGCAGAGAGGGGGCTGAGGACGTCTGGCAGTGATCAGCTGCCTTGAGAGTCAGACATCAGTGAGGCAGAGGAACAGCTGGAGCCTGTTCCCAGCGTGCGCATGCGCAGAACTGCCAGAAGAAAAGAACAACTCAGAAATCAGGGTCGACTTGGGAGTAACGTCACAGGTGGACGGTGAATGGCCCCTCCCAGAGGAAATTTAAAAGGAGCAAAAGGGGAGGGGGCTTTTGCAGGAAGCAATTTGTTTGTTCGTTCCAGGAGTGTGAAGATCTGTCCGTGAATCCCAGAGACTCTGTGCCCAGTCTTTCCTTGCACAGCGCCTCATTTGGGAAAATATTTTCATGGCAGCTTTCCAAGCTAGATAAGGTCTGTGGTCATAAATATTCCTTTGAAAGACTGTTTGCCAGGCCTTGGCTGAAGGTGAATGGGAGGAATTCACCTTTGTTTAAGTAAAAGGGGTTTTCTCAGGACCAGGATTCTGCCTTGTGCTTTTGGGGGGAAGCCTACGTCAGAACACGGACCATGGGCCGATAGTGGGCCATTTCCCGGGGATTGGGGGGCGGGCTCTGTTGTAAGCCCTGAGAGGTCCTACTTGACATCAAACTCGCATCTGTCGTGTGGATCCCTCTGTAACCTCAAGCAAGAGAAACGATAAACCGGGGGGGGGGGGGGGAAGGAGGTTAAAAGCGAGAGAGCGTTGAGAGCGGAAGGACAGAGCGGTCAGTACCTTTCTAACAGAGACAGATTTAGCTGGACTAAAGGCCTGCTCTGTGGGGTCGAGCCCTTCAATTGTTTCCGTACAGTCTGAGAGGGGAGCATCCTGAAACAGGAAATTGAGTAGACAGAGCAAACCAAACCCGGGCTTAGATTATCGGCTCAAAGCATTATGACATGGCCTTAAAAAAAAAAGACAGCATGCAGAAAGGCATTCAGAGTGTGTCGAACGCACAAGCAGCGGCCACAGGAGAGCATGCAAAGCAACCCTGAAGTCTGCCTTAGGGGGATAATCCTGGCCGTCTTTGACATCAACTAGAAAGAACTCTGGAAATAACCAGGACACAACCTGCAGCTCTTCGTGTGGGTTTATTCAAAGTTAAAGGTTCCCCTCACTTATATGTGCCAGTCGTTCCCGACTCTAGGGGGCGGTGCTCATCTCCGGTTCAAAGCCGAAGAGCCAGCGCTGTCCGAAGACGTCTCCGTGGTGATGTGGCCGGCATGACTCAACGCCGAAGGTGCACGGAACGCTGTTACCTTCCCACCAAAGGTTTTTCTACTCGCATTTTTTACCTGCTTTTGAACTGCTAGGTTGGCAGAAGCTGAGACAAGTCACGGGAGCTCACCCCGTTACGCGGCGCTAGGGATTCGAACCGCCGATCTTTCTGATTGACAAACTTGGCGTCTTAGCCATTGAGCCACCGCGTCCCTATTCAAAGTTATGTGATGGATTTTCTTTTCGTTTTTGAGAAGGTAACAGGGTTGGTGTTGGTGGTTGTTTTTACCACCCCACTAAGAAATACACAATTGGTGAAGGGGTCCCTGCAGGCCATCATGAATGCAGGAACAACTGTTGTGGCCTGTCGCCCACCAGCCCCTCCATCAGTCAAATCAGAGGAAGAGGAGGAGGAGGCAGCGTCGGCATGAGAGACAGGGTAGACATCAAGGCAACCTGGGAGCTCTGAGGGGGAAGAGGGAATAAAGCTGGCAGAGAGAAAGAGAGAGAGAAAGAGAAGAGAGAGAAAGAGAGAGAGAGAGAGGGAGAGGGAGGGAAGGAGGGAGAGGTGGAGGCTGGGCCATCTGTCAGCCCTCAGATGGCGAGTTAACAGCCCCCAGGTCTGTTCCCCCAGATGAGAACAGCTGGGTCCAATGCCTGACGTGCAGATAGGCAGAGGAGGAGAGGAGAGCAGTGGAAATCTATGGGCCGGTCCTCGGGCTGAAAGAGCCACCGCTGCTAGCAAAGCCCCACCCTAGCTCTGGGGATCAAAAGGAAGAGGGCGGAGATGAGTAGACGTGGCAGACAACTATTCATCTCCCGGCTGGACGGACCTGTTAGCCTTTGGTGAAACTTTTTGCCGGGGCTGCCGGCGTTCCCAATAAAGGAATGGTTGATTTGATTACCGAGGGTTTGTGGCGTTTGGGGAGCTGGGTCAGAACCACACAGCCTAACCTGTGCCCTGGGGGGGTGGCAAAAGCAGCCCCTGCTCGCCCCTCGCACTTAACCTGACGAAGAGTTACTCTCTGTCTACTATTAAAGTTAAGGTGCAGAGGGCTACCTGAGGCGAGAGCAAGGAAAAGAGGCCACGGGGTCATGCAGAGCCGCACCGGAAGCTGCGTTGTGTTCTCACCTGCACAAGGCTCCTGTCCATTACAACCCCGGAAAGGACTTGCGACTGCGGCCCGGCTGTTTTAATGTCTTGCAAGTTCTGCTCCCTGATCTGTCCAAAGAAAGAGAAAAGAGAGAAAGAAAGAGAGAAGGCCAAGTGTCAAGATACAGACAGTCCTCGACTTACTTGAGAGACCGCCTGCTGCCAATTACCTCCAATCACCTCCTCTAGACCGATTAGATCCCACAGACTAAGCCTCCTCCGAATTCCATCTGCCGGCCAGTGTCGACTGGCGACTACCCGGAGGAGAGCCTTCTCTGTGGCTGCTCCGACCCTCTGGAACGAGCTCCCCGTGGAGATTCGAACCCTCACCACCCTCCAGGCCTTCCGCAAAGCCCTTAAAACCTGGCTGTTCCGACAGGCCTGGGGCTAAAGAGCTGTTGCCCCCGTCTCGAATGGTATGACTGTTGTGTGTTTTAAATTATGCATTGTTATGTTTCGTTTTTTTTAATTTTTTTGTCTGTATCCCCCTTCCCTGGTTTGAGTTGTGAGCCGCCCTGAGTCCCCTTCGGGGGAAAAAGGCGGCATATAAATATAATAAAATAAAAAATAAAAAAAAATAAAAAATAATACAACAGTTCATTTAGTGACTGTTTGAAGTTACATCATCACTGGGAAAAAAAAGAGATGACCGTCTCTTTCACACTTACGACCGGACATGTGATCAAAATTCAGGCCCCTGGCAACTGACTCGTATTTATGACGGTTGCAAGGGGGGGTTCATGTGATTTCCCCTTTCCGACAAGTCAATGGAGAAGCCCATTTCACCATTAAGCAGTGATTCGCTTAACAACGGTGACAAGAAAAAAAATGTAGAATGGGGCCAACCCCGATTTGTTTTCATTCCCAGCGGGCAAATGAAGCGGCCCCACCTCTGAGGCTGCCAAAGTCTAACACTCCCCTCTCCGATACAGGCTAGTCCTCGACTTACGACCACAACCGAGCCCAGAATTTATGCTGCTAAGCTAGAACATTTGTTAAGGGAGTTTTGCCTCATTTTGACGACCTTTCTTGCCACCGTTGTTCAGGGAATCACCGCAGCTGATAAAAGTTAGCAGTCCCGTTGTTAAGTGGATCGGGCTTCCCCGTTGACTTTGCTGGTCAGCAGGTCGCAAGAGGGGATCACAAGACCCTGCAACGGTCATAAATGTGAGTCGGTTGCCGAGTGTCTGAATTCTGGTCCCCTGATTGTGGGGAATGCTGCAAAGGTCTATCTATCTCAGGGCAGTAACCATGTTGAATTCTATGGTATAGTGCAAGATTAATGCAATATCAGGTTTTCAATTTCAATTATATCGTGACCCATCAAAAGGGCGAACAACAAAACCACGCCCAACTAAACCGCATCGCTGACGTCATCAACGCGGCAACAACAGCCAGCGCGGAGAAAGAAGGGCGCTTTAAATAGCACGTTGAAAGAAAGCCGATGCAACTTAAGGTAAGGGTTAGCTTTAGGGTTAGCTTTAGGGTTAGGTTAAGGGTTAGGTTTAGGGTTTACAGCATGCTTCTGTCTCCGCGCTGTTGCCGCCCTGTTGATGATGTCAGCGACGCGGTTTAGTTGGGCGCGGTTTTGTCGTTCGCCCTTTTGTCAGTGAACCCAATTATATAGCATGTGAAGGATGCGTGTTTGCGTTTTTATTTTTATAGTTATAATGTACGTGCGAAAAACGGTCGTCGCAAACCACTTTTTCCAGCGCTGTTGTAACTTCGGTCACCAAATGAACTGTTGTTAAGTCCGGGACTGCCTGTGCTGATCACAAAACCATAATCCCCAGGCGCCTGGCGCCTTCCTGGGCCCCCATGCCCAGCGCCAGTCAGTCATGGGCAACCCATCTGCCAGTCAGTCTTGGGCACCCCATCTGCCGCCTGAACTTTCTTCTCCCCCTTGTCCAGAGGGGTCCCCCGATGGGCCGTGAGCCGAACGGCGCATCTCCCCAAAACCTCCAGACCCGTGTCCCGCCTGGTACCAACCTTGTTCCGCATTTCTTGGACCTCCTTTGGGTTCGTGTTCAAGGGAACAAAGAGGTTTGGGGGAGCAGACGAGACAGCCCTGTGTGCCTCCTCTTTAGTCCACTGTAAACAACAGCATGGAAAACAAGGCATGTTAAAAAGGGGGGGGTGACACTGAAACGCTCGGCCTGATTCAAAACAGCAACGTTATCGCACAGGAGATCATGCAAGATTTAACAAAGGAGAATTGAACCAATGATTGAGGTTGGTTTGGGGTTTTTTTTTGGGGGGGGGATGACAAAAGAAAAGCCATCCTGTGGTTTGGAACAGCTGCTTAGCTGGGTGGGGCGTGTGTCCCCCGAGGATCGAACTGCCAACCCCAGGAAAAAATGAAGCATCTGGAAAGGGGTACTAAGATGCACGAGGCCTTCTTGAGCCGTAGGTCACTAAAGCAATTTGAGGCTGTGAACAAGAAGACCCTCACACGTGACAATGTTAAAGCAGGGGCATCCACTTTGAAGACCTGCCTGGGGACTTCGACTCCCAGAATTCCCCAGCCAGGCAGCTGAGGAATTCTGGGAGCTGAAGTTCGCAAGTCTTAACAGCTGCCGAGGTTGGATACCCCTGACGGAAAGCTTTGAGACCTGGCCACTTGAAGACTGGTGGACTTCCCTGGAAGGCCAGGGAATTCTGGGAGATGAAGTCCACCAGTCTGACACCTCTGATGTAAAAAATTTAGTTTATTGGCATAAATCTCTCTTAAACCCTAAAGAGGGCTTAGGGCCAGGCTATTAATCCAGATGGGTTCGATGATGGAAATATAAAACCAGAAATGGAAGATTTTGCTCAAAAATCTTTTTAACTGTCCACATCATTGATTCACTTCCCACCGGGTATCTTAACACATCAAAGCCAACAGAAACCACGAGATGACAGAAATATGAAAAGCAGCATGATAATAACCAGGCTAGGTGGATTATTTTGTCCCGTGAAGAAAAGGCGGGCATCACCAAAGTTTAAATTCAAAGCAAAAGTCAAAAAAGAGTAGAAGGAAATTTCAAAACCGTTTTGTTACACAGACAGATAGATGGAGCAGCCTAACAGAAGTGAGTTTGGTGATGTCGTTGTATTATATAAAGCTTATGGCTTCATATATTTAAAAAAAGAAAGAAAGAAATAACACATCTCCGAAGCTGGGAAAAAAAGCATTTTACAAATGGGATTTTTTGCAGGAGGTTGCTTAATTTAACCAGTAAAGTTAGTAAACTTAGAAGGTAAGTTTGCCCTACCAATATGAATATGAGATTTATTCTTTCAAAAGGGTATGTTTGGCCCCGTTAATCATCAACTTATTGCATGGGTAAGCTTTCAACTCGAATCCGTTTTACACTTTTGTATAAATACTACTCCTCCCCAAAATGATTCTGAGACGAAAAGCCAGAAATAGAACTCCTTAAAAAGCAACATAATTTTAAAATGCTTTGCAAATATGAAGTAAAAAAATAAGAATGAACATGGAGCTATGGATACTCACTGGTTCTTATCTTTTCCCACAAAAATTACTCCAGCTTTTTACTAAAGATATTTAGCAACAATGTTAAGAACCTTAGCATACTGGATTTTTTTTTAAAAGCACATAAAAAAAAAAAATCAAATATACACACCAGAAGTTACTGGATAGGGATTGAAAGCTGTTCTACTAATGTGTCAAAATAAGATTGTATTCCAGTGGCAATTTCAGTTTTCATTGGTCTTCAGCTCGATTTGGGTGCTTAAGAAAATACAAAACTCTTACGCACGTTTTGATTTTGCTATTTCCCAAAGAAGTTATATTTCAACGTCTGACAGTCGTTAGCATTTTTTTTTTTAAAAAAAGGAAGAAAAATCATTCCGTAATCCAAGATTCGGTCTCCCCTCTGTTTTCCCATTAAGTGTGTATAAGAGCAACTGCATTCCACGATAATAATCCTGAAAAGCCAAGACCCCAAATTAACGTATTTTTCGGAGTATAAGACGCACTTAGCTTTTGGGAAGAAAAACAAGGGGGGAAAAATCTGTCTCTGCCTCCCAGCAATTTGCCTCCTTGCAGCAAACAGTAAACAGCATGTTTGAGTTGAGCCTGATTAGCACAAGGGGGAAAAAATCTGCCTCTGCCTCCCAGAAATTTGCCTCCTTGCAGCAGACAGTGTGTTTCAGTTTCAATTTCAGTACCGCCTGATTAGCACAAGCAGCCGATTGGCGGTTGGATCGACCTCCCGAGGATCAGCTGTTTCAGACTGCAGGGATTGCCATTCTCTATCGCCGCCTCCTGGCGCCTCAGTTTCCGCCTGTTCTGGGCGGCAGGGATCGGAATGGGGTGCAGAGGCCAAAAATGGGGTGTGTGGAGGCGGCGATAGAGAATGGCAATCCTTGCAGCGTGAAACAGCTGATCCTTGGGAGACCAATCCAACCGACAATCAGCTGCTTGTGCTAATCAGGCTGTGCTGAAACACGCTGTTTGCTGCAAGGAGGCAAATTGCTGGGAGACAGAGGCCAAAGGGTGGGGGCATGCGGGTGGGCAGGACTACGTTCAGTGTATAAGATGCACCCAAATTTTCACTCTTTTTTAGGAGGAGAAAAGTGCGTCTAATACTCTGAAAAATACGGTAAGCAGCATTGGGCTTTGCGTCGAGAGACGCAAAGGAAAACAGGAATTAAATGTAACTAAACGTTCAACCGGATGGCTCCTTTATGCCGAAACCTAAACTGTGCTGCCCTTTGAGTAACTTTGAAGGGCTGCCGGTTTCTCTGCTCAGCTCTAGAGGAATCCAGATCACCCGCCAGCCACATGCACATCTGGGTTTGACATCACTATCTCCAAGCAGCTGTTAGCTATCCGCCTTGTTGGCCCTGGAGGCCGAAGGGCCCTTCGGAGGCAGCGCCGCCAAGCCCCTTCTGGACCACACCTGAGCCGAACTTTATCATGCCGCCTCCACCCACCCCAACCCACTCCCCGGCTCACCCCGCAGGAGAGACTCTTCAGTTACGGCCACCTACTCACATGCAACATTTCATGCAGAAGAGGGGGGGTCACCCCTGGGAGGCTTCAGGACCAACGGGGGAAAAAAACAAGAGGGCGCCCGGCTCAGAATCCCAAGGTTCGGCTGAAATCTCAACTACGACGGAGGTTGAACAGATTGCAAAAGCAGAGCCGTCAATCCGGCTTCATCTAGAAACCATCTAAGGGAGTCGAAAGCCATGGAACTTTTATTAAAGAAGATTTTTTTTTAAAAAAAAGGCTGGGCCATTGTTAAGGCCAAAGTAGCCCCTCGTTTATAAAGCAAGCAGGGAGTTGAGCCCAGAAGACGGCACGGGATCTGTCCGCGGTAAAGCAATTTAAGTAGTGGGCGTCACTCCCGGCGGCCACGGAAGGACTGTTTGCCTGAGAGGCAGGAATGTACTTTCCCACTGCCACCCCGGGGGAAGGGGGGGGATCAGAAGGGACACCCGTGAGGCCGGTTTGCGTCCAAAGCCTCCCAGCAGCTGCCGCCAACGGTCGCTCTACATCATCTAACTATGAACAGTAAGGTAGGCACAGACCAAGCAGTTGGTAATACAGCTTGGCACGCAGACACCGGACGAGAGAGACTGCAGCAAGGGTTTCACGTGATCGTGTGTAATGTTCGTCCACACCTTAGTCTTCGACTTGGGGCTGCCGCCACCGCCGCCATCCTGCCCTTCTTCAGCCGGGTCATCCCCTCGACTGGCATTTAGCCACCTGGCCTTCTCTCGCTGCTGTCTCTGAAAGCTATGCCTCAGAGGAGAGCAAGTGCCCGAGTCCCCGTCACTAGCAAGAGAGTAGCCCGTGACGGCAGCGGGGATCTCCGCCTCACTGAACTTTTTAGTCTTCTCCCTCAGAGCAGGGCATCGATACGGGTAGCCTGTCCGGTAACCCTGAAGTAAGAACACGGGAGGAAAATCAGTCAAGGACAACGCCCGGGATTCGCCAGGGAGAGCAGTAGCACTTCAGGCTAATATACCGCTTCACGGTGCTTTGCAGCCCTCTCTAAGTGGTTGACAGAGTCAGCCTCTGGCCCCCCAACAATCTGGGTTCTCATTTTACTGACCTCGGAAGGACGGACGGCTGAGTCAACCTCCAGCCGGTCAGGATCGAACTGCTGGCAATGGGCAGAGTTAGCCTGCAATACTAGGAGGAGGAAGTGTTTTTACACTAAAGTTTGGAATTGGCCAAATTGTGGTCCTACTTTTCCGTGAACAAGCCAAGTAAATCAGGAGTGAAGGACGCTGCCTTGAAAGTGGAAGTAAACTCTGCAGATATTATTTCAAAAAAAAAAAATGAATTGTGGACTTCATGGTGCTCTCTTGGCTGTTGACTCGCAGCCCTTTCATTACCCAACGAGCTGGATAATGAAACGTCCAATCCTGAACCACAAATCCAACCCTGAGGCTGCTTCTATCTTCTATTGTGAGAAAAGGAACATTAAGTGTTGCTGAAAGATCCCTCTGGCACTGCGATGATTGATCAAGCTTTGAACGTTGCGTTTCACTCTCGTCTGCGTTCTCCTTAAAAGGCGGCACAGCCGGCTCAGGGGTTAAGGCGCTGGGCTTGTTTGGCTGGAAAGCCAGCGGCCCAAGTTCGAGACCCGGGTGCCGCGTGACAGAGTGGAGCTCCCCGTTACTTGCTCCGGCTCCTGCCAACGTAGCAGTTGGAAAGGATGCAAATTGCGAGTAGATAAAATAGGTACCACTCTGGTGGGAAGGTCACAGCGCTCTGCGACCTCATGCTTGCCATGTGACCAGAGACATGTCTTCCGACAGGGCTGGCTCAAGGGGGGGTGGGGGGGGCTTGAAACGGAGGTGAGTAGCGCCCCCTACAGTCTATAATGACTAACAGAGTCAAATCCACAGGGAGGGGGAGAAAAACTCCTCCTTAAGGAAGAACAAAATCTTGAGGGCGTCAGCCACAAGAGATTCATGATAGTAAGAGACAGCCGTCTGCCTGTCTGTCTGTTTGCCCATCCCATCCATCCATCCATCCATCCATCCAGCCAGCCAGCCAGCCAGCCAGCCAGCCAGCCAGCCAGCCAGCCAGCCAGCCAGCCAGCCAGCCAGCCAGCCAGCCATCCCCTTATGGCATTTGTACAGCTGCCCATCTCACCTAGAAGGGACTCCCTAGGGAGCAGCAGGACTTTTGGCTTACCAAATTGTCCAGCATTCGCATGAGGGCTTCAAATTCTTGTTCTCCGGTTTGCCACTTGGGGTGAGGCGATGTGCCATCCCCCGCGGCGGAGTCGTGGCAGTGAGGCCTGGATTTGTATTTGCTGGGATCCAGCATGACCAAGTTGTCCGCCCCCCCTGTGCTGGCCAGCGTCCGTACCTGCAAAGCAAAAAGCAAATATTAATGAGAAGAAATAAACCAAGCACCCACCGTACAATCTAATCTAGGTTACAACCCTTCTAGTAGTATTTATCTCTTTAATTAAAGGGGGCGGTGTGTGTGTGTGTGTGTTTTTCCTGCCACGCTTCAAAAGCCGCTTTTTGCTGTTGCAACTCTTACCGCTTCTCAGACTGCCAACGAACTATGGGCGGAGGGAAGGGGGAGATAGAACGTTGGTTCCAGACATTGAGATGCCATGAGAACCAAGGACGTTTCTGCAGGTGACTAGCAGAGCCAAAAGAATTTCTCATAACAAAACCAGCAGGCTCCATTGGACACTGTGATCTGACCGAACGGGAGAGCGAGGGAAGGAGGGAGAACCTGAACTTCGACTAAGTGGGTTTGCACGGGAAATGGTCAGATCTGGTTTTGCCCTCATCGGTGGCGGAATGAGGTACTCAACAAAGTTCCGCATCCAGAGATCGGATCGTCTCGGCTGTGCTTACTTTGATTGGCAGGACCCTTCACACTTTCGGTATTAAATTCAAATTCCGCTACGCCTTTTCCATAGGCGTGCTTTTACATTCATCTGCTTGGGTTAGGCGGTTTCCCAAGCCAACTCAAAACAGGTAAATCCAGAAAGAACGTTTGCTTACTTGGATCTCACACGCGGCGACCAAATTGTGAATGTAATAGAAAGCCTCCTCCACACTTTCTCCGACAGATACCAAGCCGTGGTTTCGGAGTATGAGGACCTGGAGGAGCCGAGGACAGAAACAAAAGACGCTGGGAGTCAGACAAATCCCATGTTTTCGGCAGGTCCTTGTAAACGGGGTGAGGTAGATACTCACTTTACTTTTGGGGCCCAGGTTCTTTTGAATCAGGGCTTTCTCCTCCTCGTTCACGAGAATGCCGTGGTAGTCGTGGTAGGCCACTTCTCCGAGAGACAGCGCCTCTGGTGAGATGGGCAGGAGGCCGCGTTTCATCGCGGATACCTGAGGATGTTATCACGGATTTTACTGATAGCAGTCTAGAATCGGTTATCATCTTACCTATAAAGGTTGGTTCTCAAAGACAACTTTGGAGAGGGGAGGAGGAGGAGGAGGGTGGGACAATTTTCTCATCTGGAAAAGACACCTCTAAACCTCATTCCCGAGAAGGAAGTTCTCAAAAACTAACGGGAAAGTAAAACCGAGGCACGTGACTGAGAGCAGCCATTTTGGAAAACCCTGATAGACAGGATAGGATGGAGTGGAACGGAACATAGCAGAATGAAGAATTAGATTAGAATATAGAACTTAGAGTAGAGTAGAGCAGAGCAGAGCAGAGCAGAGCAGAGCAGAGCTGAGCTGAGCTGTTGTGGCCAGCGGCCAGCAGAGCTGATGTTACACTCGGATAGCAGAAAGGTTGGGGAGGAAACTGGGCCAGTCCTGGAGTCTGGGGAAAGCTCTGAGGGCTCTGCGTCAGAGGCAGAGAGGGGGCCAGGGCCGTATGCCAGATATCAGCTGCCTTCTGAGTCGGATATCAGTGGGGCAGAACAACAACTGGAGCCTGTTCCCAATGTGTACATGCGCAGAGCTGCAGGAGAAGGGAACAGTTAAGGAACAAGGGCCGACTCAGGAGTAAAGGCAGAGGTGGAGTGAATGGCCCCTCCCATAGGGAATGAGGAGGAGGAGGAGGAGGAGGAGGAGGAGGAGGAGGAGGAGGAGGAGGAGGAGGAAAGAAGGAGAATGGGATGGCATGTAGAATAGAATGGAACGGAACAGAACACAAGGAATTTATCTCTGCTGCATAAGCTATCATTCTACACGCAAGCAACAAGTGATAACTCACCATCATAACCATAAAATTCAAATAGGATACAACATTCAGTGATAGTCGTAACATGCTAATTAAAGGAATCCACATAAATCATAAGGTACAGACAACAAAGTATTGATAGTCATAGGATGCCGTAGGAAATAGGGAAAGGTCAATAGCAATACAGCCCTAGTTATTATTCTATGGTTTCTAGAAAGCATTAATTCAACAAGGGATCATTTAACTGGACACGCCAGAAGCTGCGTAGCAAAAATCCCCTTTCTGGCTCAGGCATTCTGGGATTTAAAGTCCACAGGTCATAGAATTGTCACACCTGCCCAGCCCTGCCCTATGCAGACAGCCTGTCTCCTTCGTTATGACCACCAGTCCTCAACGTACGACCACAACAGAGCCCCAGATTTATGCTGCTGAGTGAGAAATTTAAGTGCATTTTGCTCCGTTTTACGACCTGTCTTGCCTCAGTTGTTAAGTGAATCGTTGCAGTTGCTAAGTTAGTAACCCGATTGATAAGCAACTGGTTTTGCTTGTCAGAAGGTCGCAAAAGGGGATCTGCGGGATCCCTGGAGATACTGCAACGGATGTAAATGTGAGTCAGCTGCCAAGCACCCAAACGCAGGTGACCGTGGGAATGTCGCAATGGTCATAAAGTGTGCAAAATGGCTGTGAGTCATTTTTCTCCCCCCCCCCCCTAACGCCGTTGTAACCTCAAACGGTCACTAAGCGAGTTGCCGTTAAGTCGAGGACGGCCTGCTCTTTGCTATTTCCCAGCTGGAAGACAGAGAACTCTCTTACTGCTGCTCCGGCGGGAGTGTGGATGTGAACGATGCACTTGACGTCCGGGCGGGCGGCGTAGATGGCCGAGTGCAACGTGAAGCCAGCCGGGTTGATCCCCAAGTTGGTGCTTCCGCGATCAATGACGTCCCCTTGGAAGTTCACTTTGACCTGGTAACAGAGGATGGTGTTAAAGGCTGGAAGTTATTCTAACTCTCTTCCTGCAGGAGGGGAAGAGACTCGCGTCACCTGAAAGACAATGGGATGGGGATGGAGTGCAATAGAAAATAGAATAGTGAATAGAATAGAAAAGAACAGAATAGAAAATATGGAATAGAATAGAGCAGAATAGAATAATGAAGAATAGAGTAGAGAGTAGAGAGTAGAGTAGAATAGAATAGAAACTGGAAGGGATCTCCAAGCCAGTGTTTCTCAACCTTGGCAACTTGAAGATGACTGGACTTCAACTTCCAGAATTCCCCAGCCAGCGAATGCTGGGAGTTGAAGTCCAGACATCTTCAAGTTGCCAAGGTTGAGAAACACTGATTTAAAGCCTCAGATACCTTCATCCTCTTCAGTGGAAAGACAGTGGCTAGGACAGTGTTTCTCAACCTTGGCAACTTGAAGATGTCCGGACTTCAACTCCCAGTGAATGCTGGCTGGGGAATTCTGGGAGTTGAAGTCTAGACATCTTCAAGTTGCCAAGGTTGAGAAACACTGATTTAAAGCCTCAGATACCTTCATCCTCTTCAGTGGAAAGACAGTGGCTAGGACAGTGTTTCTCAACCTTGGCAACTTGAAGATGTCCGGACTTCAACTCCCAGCGAATGCTGGCTGGGGAATTCTGGGAGTTGAAGTCCAGACATCTTCAAGTTGCCAAGGTTGAGAAACACTGCTCTAAGCTCAAGCATGTCTACCATTTCAGACAATTGACTGTCCAATCTCTTAAGACCCTCCAGGGAAGATGCACCCACCACCTCTGGAGGCAAATCATTCCACTGGTTGTCCTGTCAAAACGTTTTTCCTTAATTCCAGATTGCTTCTCTCCTTGATTAGTTTCTATTCATTGTTTCTTGTCCTGCCTTCAGGTGCTTTAATCTGACCCCTTTTCTTCTTTGGGGCAGCCCCTCTAATATTGGGATACTGCTATCATGTCCCCCCCCCAACAAGCCTTTCTTCTCTCTATACTGGCCATGCCCAGTTCCTGCAACCCTTCTTTGCATGTTTTAGTCTCCAGGCCTTTAATCATCTTAGCTGCTCTTCTTTTGCCCTTTTGCCAAAGCCTCAACATCTTCTTTGTAATGTGGGGACCAAAATTGGATACGGTACTTCAGATGTGGCCTTAAGTAAGTTTCTATAAAGCGGTGCTAATACTTCAAGGGATTTTGATTCTATGCCTCTGTTTATACAACCAAGGATTGTATTAACTTTTTTTTTTTGATACCTCAGTGGTCATACATGGTAGGGAGGTGGGAGAGGGAAGGGGGGGGATGGATGGAAGTTGGGTATTTATGATGCCGATCTGCAGAAAAGGTTTTACAGATAGAGATATTTTTTGTTTTGTTTTAGATGAAACACCATAAAGTATCCAAGGACATTTGGACAATTTATTTCCCCCACATTCTTTCTTGGCTCTAGGGCGAGGCATCTTGGAAGCAGGAATCCGGTTAATGACTTTATAATTCAAACCACTTTTACACGTCGTGTGCAACGTGTGACTTAGGAAAATATCTTGACTTTGAGCTCTTCCACAAGGTTTGAAAGCTTAAGTTGGAACCGCCATCAAGATGGCTTACCTTTCATTAGCAACCATCAAGTTAAAGCGTCTGTCTTATTTATTTATTATAAACCACTTCCGTCAAGACATAAATAAACAAGAGCCACAGCCCAGGGAGTAACAACAACGGCACGTTTCAACGTCCGGGAACAGAAATAAAAATACAAAATTAAGAGGAAGGAATGAGCACCAGTTTTATTTGCCCGACGTTAGTAGCTCTGCAGCGTGACCCGACAAAAGCGTGCCGACAAAACCGTGTCGCTAAAACCGTGACGTCATCAACGCGTCGACAACAGCGTGTCGACAGAATGGTGATTTACAACAGCACGTTGACAGAAGGGCGATTTAAGTTAAGGTAAGGGTTAGGGTTAGGTTTAGGTTTAGCATTACGTTTAGGGTTAGGGTTAGCATTAGGTTTAGGTTTAGGGTTAGGGTTAGCATTAGGTTTAGTGTTAGCGTTAGGTTTAGGGTTAGGGTTAGGGTTAAGTTTAAGGTTAGGGTTAGCGTTAGGTTTAGGTTTACAGCGCCCTTCTGTTGGCGCGCTGTTGCCGGCGCGATTCAGCGCTCATTCGTCGGCGCAGTTCAGAACTCGCGGTTTTTTCACCGCGGCTTAGTCGGGCGCGCTTTTGTCGGTTGCCCTTTTGTCGGTGAACCGCTCTGCAGGATTCGACCCAGAGGCCTCTTCTCGCCTTCCAGGAAATCCGGAGAGGATGATATGTTTTTTCTAGAGGAAGGGTGCCTCCCCGATTCAGCCCCCTCCTGCCAACCCTCTAGATCAGGAGCCTCTAACTCCCAGTTCATGGCCCAATACTGGGCTGCAACCTGTTGGGAATCGAGCTGTACAAGCGATGAGCGAGAGCACAAAGCTCCATTTATGGAGAAGCCAGCAGAGAAGATTGCAACTGGCATTTCACGTACTTGACAACAGGTGGTAAGTGCAAGCAGGGTTACCATAACATCCAGGTCATGTGATCGCAGGGGTGGTATATTTGAGAAATGAAGCCTTAACCACTTAACCAGCCGAGGTGGTGCAGTGGTTAGGGTGCAGCACTGCAGCCACTTCAGCTGACTGTTATCTGCAGTTCAGCGGTTCAAATCTCACCGGCTCAAGGTTGACTCAGCCTTCCATCCTTCCAAGGTGGGTAAAATGAGGACCCAGATTGTTGTTGGGGGCGATATGCTGACTCTGTAAACCGCTTAGAGAGGACTGAAAACCCTATAAAGCGGTATATAAGTCTCACTGCTATTGCTAAATAAGAAGGCCCCAATCCGAGATTTAAGCGTGGCAGGCACTTCTTCCAATTGGCTCAATGAGGAAGACATTCAAGGATTTTTTTTTTTCAATTGTTCACTTACCAAGCTGGATGCGGCAACTTCACTGTAGAGAAGTCCAAAAGGCACAATCAGAAAATGTTCTTGCTCCATATTTACTCTGACCTGCAAAGATGGAGAAGGAAGGAGACGCAAAGCTCTGAGAGCCAAAATCTGAAATGCACAAAACTCAAAAGATAGATTGAAAAGTCAATAGATCTAAGAGAGTTCTGCTGATTTTGCAAAGGTGGTCCTTTGAGGTCCTCCCCAGGTGACCCGAATTTCCCACTTTTGCTTCCTCAGCAGAACGATGCTGGATTCTCGCTAACCGCATCGGCAATTCCGTAGTTGCAAATAGGCTTTAGCAGAGAGGATCCCTGTTTTGGATCTCAGCAAAAACAGTAAACCTAATACCTATCCTTAAGCACAAAGGCTAATGGAATCCATAGATCTGTTCCAAGGGAGGGAGGGAGGGAGGGAGGGAGGGAGGGAGGGAGGGAGGGAGGGAAGGAAGGAAGGAGACAGAAGAAGAACGTAGGAAGGTAAAAAAAAGAAACAAAAAGGGAGGGAGGGAGAGAGGCAAGAAGAAATGAAAAGGAAAGAAACAAAAAGAAGGAAGGAAGGAGGGAGGAAATAAAAAAAAGAAAAGAAAAAAGAAACAAGAAGGGAGGGAGGGAGAGAAGAAGGGAAGGAAAAGGAAAGGGAAGGGATGAGGAAGATGGTATTTTGCTGTGCTCACTTGATCCCTCACCCTAGACAAACTGGACCTCCAATTTACTCCAGGAGGCGGCAAATTCCAAGGGAAGAAAATGCCCCCACCCACCCACCCCAAAACAGTGGGGCAGGTTCTCCCAGTTCATGCTGCCAGCATGAAAAAGGAAAAAGACAAAATTGTCCTTTGCCTTAAAAAAAAAAAAAACCGCACGCGTGCACAGAAGCAGAAGTCACCTATCTCTGTGCAGTCGTTCTACGTGAGAATGCCCACGCACCCTTACCTACCCCTAGTGGGACAGGTCCCCATGTAGAACCACTGCCCAGAGGTAGGTGGCGGCTGCTTCTGTTTAAGGCTAAAGACAATTTTGCGTCGTTCAGTTTATGCGGGTTATAACTTTATTGCTTTGGGGCTTGGCTTGAATGTGATCGGAATCCTCCCCCCCCCTCCCCGTTTTATTTCTCCTGGGGAACTGCCTACTCACAGTGATGTGATTGTAAATAAGCTGAGACCAGCCAAATAGGTCGGCCAGCCTGTAGAAAGCGGCCAATTTGCACCGTAGTAACTTCTCTCCTTTCTCGTAAGCGATGGAATCTGATCCCCGCAGATCGTTCACGGGGGTCACCATACCGAGGCCTGAAAGAAAAGATACGGGCAAAAACACGGTTTTAATAGGAGCGCCTCTCCGATGTAATTAAAATAATTGCCGATGGTTAAAACGCAAAACTACTAAGGGTGGTTCTTGACTTACAACAAGGCCACTCAAAGTTACGAGGGGCACTGCGAAAATGAATGACTTTGGGTCGTTTTTCAGAGTTGCGAATTTTGCGGCCTTGCCACGATCAGGGGATCAAAATTCAGAGGATTGGCGACCGGTTCATATTTACGGCCTTCGGTGAATCCCAAGGCCTTGTGGATCCCCTTTTGCGACCTTCTGACAAGGAAAGTCAAGGGGGAAGCCAGATTCAGTTAACGACCGGGTTACTAATGTCTATCAACAGCAGCGATTCATGTAAGAACTATGGCAAGAAAAGTCGTAAAATGAGGCAAAACTCACTTAACAACAGGAGAAACTTTGGGCTCAATTGCGGTCGTTAGTCGAGGACAACCTGTACAGCCAAGGTGTCATCAGCCCTTCCCCCCTCTCTCACTCACTCATGTTTAAGGCAGTCATGCCTCCTTGCGGAGCTAGTGGGTAGATGTTGGGAACGTTGGTCGTCATGAAGTCTGCAATCTGTTGTAGAGCCAGCAGGCCTGTAGGATTCTTCCCTTTCTTGAACTGTTCCTGGATCATGGATTCCAATTCTTCACAGAATGCCTAATAACAGAGCAACAGTGCATGTGAAAAGGCCGCTTGAAGGAGCCGTGGACTTGACTTGGTGTCCAACCTTGCGCAAAAGCAGGCTCCTTTGCTAGGGTGCAGGAACTGAGCGGAAATTTTCAGGATCTGGCTTGAAAATTTCAGCTCCCCTTAGCAGACAATTCTGAGGGAAATTCTCCAAGGGAATTTCAGCTCCCCTCAGCAGACAATTCTGAGGGAAATTCTCCTGAGGAAATTTCTGCTCCCCTCAGCAGACAATTCTGAAGGAAATTCTCCGAGGGAATTTCAGCTCCCCTCAGCAGACAATTCTGAGGGAAATTCTCTGAGGGAATTTCAGTTACCCTCAGCAGACAATTCTGAGGGAAATTCTCCGAGGAAATTTCAGCTAGCCTCCAGAGATTGGAGGGGGTCTTCTCAGCAGGTGGCAGCAGCTTGCAAACCTTTCCTACTGGTTTCCCCAATGATTTCATGGGGAAGCCAGCAGAGAAAACTGCAACTGGCAATCACATAATTACAGGGTAGTTGACAATCCAATGGTAAGTGCAAACATGTTGCTGAGCATCCAGATCATGCGGTATGTGTGTGTGTGTATGTGTAAAACGTTTGCCTGAAAGCCAGAAGTTGTTCCATCTTTCCTGAGACTGTTGTAATTCTGTTCCCTCATTAAACGGTCGTAAATCAAGGAGTATCCGTAGCACTTTTCAAGGAGAGAGGGTGTCACAAAATATTATGTAGCTTTGATTACATTGATTTACCAATCTTATGTAGGGAAAAAAAATTGGCCTGCAAGCACCCCTTAATTCTCTGAAGTCCATATACTGCAGTATTAAGAGTGTAATATTCTGGTATTTTATCACCGCTTTGGTTCAGTAACAACAGAAGAAGAAAAATACATAATGCTTGTAGAATGGATTCAAGAGCTATTTAAGGCTTTTTCACCCACACAGAACCCTTTCAAATGAAACTGCATTAGAAATCTGAAGTAAAAAACAGAGACAAGCAGTACTTTTCAAGGAAACACATACACATGTGCACTTTAAGAGGCTTTTCTACCATATTTTTCGGAGTATAAGAAGCTCCAGAGTATAAGATGCACCTTAGTTTTTGGAGAGGAAAATCAGAAAAAAAAAATCTGCCTCTTCCTACCAGCATCCATTGTATTTAACTGGCTAGCGTCCTGTCAGTATGTGAGAGAGTTGAGGGCTGTTTGGAAACAAACAGTATTTGCTGTGTGAGCAACAAGGAAGGAGACAGCAAGGAGCCTGGGCGTGGCTTCTTCTGTACTAAAGCTGTGCTGATATCTGAAACTAAAACTGAAAGTGAAACTTCTCTCCTCTGCTGAACTGCCACGTTGGAAAACCTGCTTTTGGTATTGTATATTTTTACTTCATGTATTATATTATATATAAAGAGAAGTTGTTGAATCCTGCTGAATCAGTTACTTGTGTGTGCTTTCTGAATGTGATTGCTGCTGCAAACTCTGACACCTCCTTGCAGCAAATAGGGAACAGCCTGACGTTATCATAGCCTGATTCAGCATGAACAGCTGATTGGCGGAAGGATCAGCCGCCCGGAATATCCCCAATCAGCTGTTCCAGGCTGCAGGGATTGCCACAGACCATCGGCTCCTCCATGCCTCGCATCTGTTTTTGGCTACATTTCGTGTATAAGACACACACAAATTTTCCCCCTCTTTTAGGAGGGGGAGTGTGTATCTTATATTCTGAAAAATACAGTATATTGTTTGAAAGTTTCTTTAAAGCACAGACATTTTAATTAAATTAATTAAATTTTCTCATTTTTCTTTTCTTGTAGCTTGCTATGCATTCTTAGGATCGAACTTGTTACACCATGCTTCTTCGTTCGGTAATGCAATGGGGGGGGGGGAAATTGATTATATATTCTTACTGGACTTTGGAGGATCATGGATACTCTCTTCTTCTGTTCCATCATATTGAAATCCTGGCGAAGGTCAGGGGCCATATTCCTCTCTCGCAAGTATTCAGGGTTATTTTCATCCACTCTGTCAAAATATCTCTCTTTATGTGGAGCTGTTGGAGGTGGTGAAGTTACCACCTCCGCTCTCGTTTCCCCATTCATAGTAAAGTTTCAACAGTGCTGCAAAAGGGAGAAGAAAATACATTAAAAAAAATAGATACCAAGTGGTTCCTGTTAAAGCAACTGGAAACAGCTGGAACACAATTGAGCCCAGAATTTACGTTGCTAAGTGAGAAATTTGTTAAATGAGTTTTGCCCCATTTTACAATCTTTCTTGTCCCAGTTGTTAAGTGAATAACGATAAGACTTATGCACTGCTTCACAGTGCTTTACAGCCCTTTCTGGTTTACAGAGACACCCTATTGCCCCCAACAATCTGGGTCCTCATTTTACTGACCTTGGAAGGACGGAAGGCTATGAGTCAACCTTGAGCCTGGTGAGATTCGAACTGGAACAAATTGCAGGCAGACGGTAGTCAGCAGAAGAAGCCTGCAGTACTGCGCTCTAACCACTGCGCTACAACAGCTCATCACTGCAGTCATTAGTCACATACTCTGTTTCCCTAAAAATAAGACCTTCGCGGATAATAAACCCAATCGGGCTTTTGAGCGCATGCACTAAAATAAGCCCTCCCCGAAAATATTGCAACACAGGAGCAGCCATGAGCTGACCACGCTCGCTGCCTCCTGCACCTCAAAAATAATAAGACCTCCCTGAAAATAAGGCCAAGTGCTTATTTTGGAGGGGCAAAAGAAAATAAGGCCCTGTCTTATTTTCGGGGAAATACGATAGTTGTTAAGTGAATCTGGCTTCCTCATTTGCTTATCAGAAAGTTGCAAAAGGGGACTCACATGACCCTGGGACATAGCAATGGTCATAAATATGAACCAGCCGTGAAGCATCCAAATATAAATCACGTGACCATGGGGATGTTGCAACGATCCTGAGTGTGAAAACAGTCATGTCACTTTTTCAGTGGTGTAACTTTCTTTTTCACACTTACAACTATAGGTAAGCATTTACAAGCGCTCGAAGACGAGGGCTACCCGTATTTAAAAAGGAGTTAAAGAAATCTGCAGAGCTCTCATGACTACCAGTTAATTTTCATAAATCACATTTCATATTTTTTCATACAGTGCTCAAAACTCCATATAAAATCCCCACAGTTTTAAGGATTCCACCCCGACTTACAATAGTTTAGTGACTGCTGAAAGTTACAACAGCATTGAAAAAAAGTGACTTATGACCGTTTTGAGGACCACGTCCCCATGGTCACATGATCAAAAATCCAAATAACTGACTTACGATGACAGTTGCAGTCTCCCGGGGTCACTCGATCCCCTTTTGTGATCTTCTGAGAAGGAAAGTCACTGGGGAAACCGGATTCGGTTAACCGTGTTACTAATTTAAGCACCGCAGCGATCCACTTAACAACTGTGGCAAAAGGTCGTAAAATGTGGCAAACACCTAACAAATGTCTCACTTAGCAACAGAAATTTTGGGCTCAATTGTGGTTGTTGAGGACTATAGATTTCCTGCACAAATAATCCACCACAATTCTCATGACTTTCTTGGATTTTCAAATCGCTCCAACATGATGTTTTTTGTATCGTCCCTGCCAGAAGGCCAACTCCCAGCCTGCTGATGGAGGGGAGGGGGCGGGGGGGGTGGTGCAACTGTCTATTTGCAGGAAATCCTGAACAAAAGCTCCACCCGTGGCTTCCTGCCCACCCTGGGGGCTCTCTGTTTAAAAGCAGATGGAGGAAAGGCTGCACCTGGCCGGGTCCCAGGAAAACGCAGCCAGGGCCAGTCAAGCACACCGCCCCCCTCCTTTCCCTCTGAATCGCCAGCTATGCAGAAAGGACTTTCTGGTTTTTTTCTTTGAAGACTTTTCACTTCTCATCCAAGAAGCTTTTTCAACTCTGACTGGATGGTGGGAAAAGGTGAGATTTATACTCCTTGCAGACAGCTGGTCATTTGCATCCTTTCAGAGAATTCCTCAGGCCGTTTGAAGGTTTGTCTGTGTCCTCAGGGTCACCTGAGGTTCAAATGGGCGTGGAGCCTCCTTGGAACTGCTGAATGGACCGTTTTTTAGACTGGAGAAAGAGGACGCCGTATCCCTCCATCTCTGTTGAGAGGGGGCTGTTCGGTTTTGACATGGACGGCCTCTTTGAGACCTCTTTCAAACCAGCTGTCAAAGAAGCCATCCATGTCAAAACTGAACAGGCCTCTCCCAACAGAGATGGAGGGATACGACCTCATCTGTCTCCAGTCTACAACACAAAGTCCTTTTTGCAGTTCCAAGAAGGCTCCACACCTCATTTGCATCACTCAGGTGACCTTGAGGACACAGGCAAACCTCTAAGCGGCCTCAACGGCTCTCCAAAAGAATGCAAATGACCAGCTGTCTGCAAGGAGTATCAATCCTTCCATTCCCCATTGGTATGATGACCTGGATGGCTGAGAATCTCCCTAGACATTTAATTATACACTACAAAGCTGAAGAAGCTTCCTGGATGAGAAGCGAAATGTCTTCCAAGAAAAACCAAGGAAGTCCAGTTTAAAAAAAGCACCTTTGGGACCACCACAGCCTGGATGACGGAGAATGCAGACACTTCCTTAGGGTCATCCTCAGCCAGGAGAGGTCTAGAGGAGCGTAAATGAAGATGAACAGAGCTGGAAAAAGCCAGTTTAAAAAAGGCCAAGGAACGGCAGTGGGAGGAAGACAGACGGAGAACACTTTGCTCCGACAGTCCACGGTTAAGAGCAGAGCAGTTTTGGCTCACCGCCAGGGTCCTCTGCCCCTCCGCAGCCGTTTGGATTTTCTTTGAGCCTCTTTTGGGTACTGGCACAGAGAAGCCCAATTTGAAGGCGAAGGCAGGAAAGAACAGCCTGAAACGCTGCTGCGGCACGTGGCTGACACACCCAAGTGTTTAGATAAAAGAAATTCTTTTTCATGGAGCAGATTAGTATTCGCTTTCCGTCTGTGAAAGGCTGTCCCCCCCCTCCCCCTCAAAAAAAGCCCAACCCCACCCTGAATGGAGGCCAACAGAAGTCGTAAATTCAAGAGCTCCACAAAGGGAAAGAGAGTTCAACTGAGCAAAATGCAGATGTTTTACACGGAACTGTGCCAGACCTCTCTCGTCCTCCGTGCAACTCTTTAAAAACAGCAGGGAAAACCTTTCTTAAATCAATCATGACACATTTTTACCCCTGGAGGTTTGAAAGGGATGGTGATGACCTCGTCACCGCCCCTGAATGGGCTTTTAAGTAGAAAGAAAAATCCCAAGAAGAAGGGTGCAAACATCTTTATTCGGTCATTGCTGTTCGGAAAACCTTGGTGGTCTGGGTGAAGGAACAGAAATGTCCCATATTTGTATGACACTTTTCCTGGATAGCAATAGCAATTAGACTTATATACCGCTTCATAGGGCTTTCAGCCCTCTCTAAGCGGTTTATAGAGTCAGCATATCGCCCCCCACAGTCTGGGTCCTCATTCCACCCACCTCGGAAGGATGGAAGGCTGAGTCAACCTTGAGCCGGTGAGATTTGAACCGCCGAACTGCAGCTAACAGTCAGCTGAAGTGGCCTGCAGTACTGCACTCTAACCACTGCGCCACCTCGGCTGTGAGTTTTTCCTCTGTAAACCACAGGGAGGCTGGGAGTATTCCTGTTTTACCTGGCCTTGCCTGTTTGCATTATTAACGGCTGTTATCTGGCACACCTCTTACTTAGAAACTTTTTCCACACAAAGCCATTTTGGTACACCAAAATGTAAAAGTGGTGAGAGACAGCACCACGGTGCTTTGTGCTCCGAGTGAGAGGCACGTTCCTAGGAAGAAAACGAACTCTGGCTAGTGAAGTCTGGCTGGAGACACAAGAGGGAGGGACCGGATATATATCCCCCCCGAGCCCAGGAATCCCAAAACGCTTCACCTCTGCGAAGAACAGATTAAAGCCGTTGGCTTTGCTCCGTTTCGGCCATAAAAGCAGGAGGACAGGGAAGTCATTTCCAAACCTTTGACTCTAAATGAGAAAAACTAAAGAGGATTTTCTCAAACATAAAGGGGTGGGGTGTCCCTTTTCAGATGAGCTCAGCTGCCCAGGACTGCGTGGATGCATTTTTCATGCTGTTTTCTTGGCAATTGTACCTACATTCTCCTTTCGTCCTTTCTATTTTTTCTTTCTTTCTTTTTTTGTTATTCATAAACATTTTGAATACAGAGTATTTGTCAGGGCGTGTCAATGATAGCGAACCTTTTTGGCACCAAATACCCAAACTGGAACATGCATGTATATGCACGTGCGTGTGCCAGAGCGCTGGAAACCCAAAGACCAGCTAGCCGGTGTGTGCATGCCTGTTTTGGGGGCATTTTCAGGCTGTTTTCTGGGCCCCCAAAACAACCTGAAAACGGCCCAAAAAATGGTTTTTAAAAAGTCTGTTTTTAGGCCGTTTTCCTGAGTTCTGGTGCCCACAAAGACCAGCTGGCTGGCACACAAAAACACCCTGAAAAATGCCCCCCAAATGCCCTGTTTTTTGGTGCTCCGGCACCCGTGAAGACCAGCTGGCAATGGTGTGCGTGCCCACAGAAAGGCATGTGTGTCTTAGGTTCGCCTTCACGGGGTTAGATCATTTACAAAATAAAAACAAAGAGAAAACAAAACAAAATATTAACACATATACATAGTTTTGGCTCAACCTCTTCTTTATATTAGCTTATTCATAATTCTGCTAATTATGTTAGCATATTTATAATTATAAACCATATTTATACTTAGTTCATACATAGCAATAGTCTTTCTTCATCTGATTTCTACCTCTTATCTCTAGCCACTTGTAAAATCTATTCTGTGCCAAGTAATATTCTGTGTCTTGTCTTTTATTTTTAAAATCAATCTATCCATCTCGGCACCATCTAATATTTTTCCGAATTACATCCTCATCTGTTCTCATTTTTTCCAATATTGTGCAAATGCAATCCTTGCTGCTGTCAGTACATGCAAAACTAAATATATAGTCTCTTTATCATAGTCCTCCGGCATTATATCCGACAAAAAAATTTCTGGTTTCAGATCCATATTTTGCTGAATCATTTTTTCCACCCAAGTATGTATTTTCTTCCCATATTTTCTTGCTTTCATACAAGTCCACCACGTATGATAATAAGTACCTGGGGCCTGATTACATTTCCAACATTTGGCAGGATGCAAATCCTTTCAATCCCCTTCTAGCCTACAAGAAGTTTCCTGCGGATCTCCTCTCCGAGTGGCCAGAAAGATCCAGCTGAGCTCAACACAAGATGCTGGCAAGCCTGTGTCCATTACATCCGTCACATGAGCAACTGCAGAGGAGTAGGGAGAGCCAGCAGCCAGCAGAGCTGGCAGCAGAGTCGGACAGTGAGGAGGTTGGGGAGGAACAGGGGCCAGTCCTGGGGGCTGAGGAAAACTCAGAGCGCTCTGCGCTGGAGGCAGAGAGGGGGCTAGACAGCAGTGAGGCAGAAGAACAGCTGGAGCCTGTTTCCAGTATGTGCATGCACAGAGCTGCCAGAAGACAAGAACAACTCAGAAAGCAGGGTCGACTTGGGAATAAAGCCAGACCTTGAAGGTGATTGGCCCCTCCCGTAGGAAACAAAAGAGCAGCGAAGGGGGAGGGGGCTTCTGCAGGAAACAATTCATTCATTCGGTCGTTTCAAGAGTGGAAAGTTCTGTTTGTGACTATAAGAGACTCTGGGCCAAGTTTTGCCTCTCCTTGCGTTTGGAAACTAGTTATCTGGCAGCTCTCCAAGCATGATAAGGTTTGTGTTGATAAACATTCCTCTGTTTGCCAAACCTGTCTGACTGCGAATGAAAGGAATTCATAGTCATGTAAATGAAAGAGGTTTTGCTGGGACCAAGACTCTGCTTCGTGCTTTTTAAGGAATCCTGGGTCAGAACAGATAGCATTTGGAAACCAGCCAAGCAGGGCCCTCCCAGCCTCATTGGGCAGGAGGAGGAGAGACGGTAAAGCACCACAGGCTTGCCCAGTTCCATTATGCCAACATCTTCGCTCGAGAAAGGAGGGCTCTATCTTACCAGCTTGCCTTGTTCCTAAGCTCGCCTACCCTGCCTGAAGGATTGGCAAGAAAAGCTTCATATTGCACCACAGAGCCAGACAATTTTGAAAAAAAAAAGAATTACTCTTGAAATGCGATTGATTATTGCTTTTCAATGCTGCAGTTGCAATCGACCCTATTTTGTTATCCCCGCCTGGGTTTAAATTAATCCATCGTAAGTAAGGTTACCATAGGGTAGAAATCTATCACATCACATCAGGGCACCAATGCTTACAGACAGACGTAAAGGGTATAAGTTTAATGGCGTAAAGAAGAAAGGGGTGGTGGTGATTTTTTTGTCTAGACACCATTAACATATAGACATTAAATTATAACACACACATTATACACACACTTGTCTCAACACATTATATTTATGTCTATTAGGGAGTCTCCAGATAGTTATTTTGAAATGTTCTTGCCTCGTTCCTAATATTTAGATTTCATACGTCCAACTTTCCTATGTTATCCTTTTTCAATGGGATAAAGGAATCCAGGGGTTTTCCCCTTTAAGTGAATAGCACCCACCCAACTGCTGACTCTAAAGGAGGAGCGATTCAAAATACCTTCTGCTGCTGATGAGCATATGCAGTATTTTGGGGATTATAAGACGCACCTTTTTCCCCCAAAAGAAGGTGAAATTCTGGGTGAATACAAGATTTTTGGCCTCCCAAACCACCACCACCCCCGCCCATCCAGTTTTTCCCAAAAATGAATGCACAGAGGGTTGGGAGGCCTGCAAAGTGCTCCTGGGGGCTGGGGAGGGCAAAAACAAGCAAAAAATGGGCCAATTTTTCACAAAAATGAGGCTGCTTTTGCCCTCCCAAGCCCCCAGGACCACTGTACAGGCCTCTCAAACTTTCTGCATGCCCCCCCCCCTTCACAAAAAAAATGGTTTGGGAGGCCTGCAGAGTGCTCCTGGGGGCCAGGGAGGGCAAAAAAATATATATTTTTTTAATTTACCTCTTCAAAATCTTGGTGCGTCTTATACTCCAGTGCGTCTTATAGTCTGAAAAATACAGTAGGATTTGCAAAAAGATGGACGGTCGCCTCTCGCTTGGGAGGTTTGTATCCCTATCTGAAAACACCACAATCCCCCTAGCCAGCATGGTGGGGTGGGGGTTTAAAAAGGAGGAGCACTGGAGCAGCACAAGTCACGCTCCGGCTGCTAAGAGACCATGAAGTCTGCTCAGAGCCGATATGGGGACACTGCAGCAGAGGCTAACCCCACAGGTCACATCCTATAAATAAATGGAACCCAACGGAGGATGGCAACCAACTGGGTGCACTGTAGAAATTAAGTCCGAAGAGTAGAGAGTGGGAGACCGTGAGCCAGTCACTGCCTCTCAGCCTTAGAAAGGAGGCAATGGCAAGCCACGTCCAAAATCCCAGCAAGAAAACTGCAGGGAGTCAACCCTGACTCAGAGACACAAGACAGGAACAGGCTCAGCAACCATGGTCTTCTGGCCTTCAGAAATACTTATGATGCTCCTGGATCCATCAGCTCAGGCAAGGGTCCATGGTCCACAGCAGGAGCTTGAAAAAAGCCAGCACCTGCAGGGGGGTGGAATGTAACCACAGGAAAGCCAGGACTTCTGCAATCAACCTAGATTTATTAATAGCGATAGCAGTAGCATTTAGACTTAAATACCGCTTCACAGTGCTTTACAACCCTTTCTGTGGTTTACAGAGTCAGCCTCTCACCCACTTCGGAAGGATGGAAGGCTGAGTCAACCTTGAGCCTGGTGAGATTTGAACTGCTGGCTGTGGACAAGAGTTAGCCTGCAATACTGCATTATAACAGGAAGGGAGGGACAATAGCATTTAGACTTATATTCCGCTTCACAGTGCTTTACAGCCCTCTCTAAGCGGTTTACGGAGTCAGCATATTCCCCCAACAATCTGGGTCCTCATTTTACCCACCTCGGAATGATGGAAGGCTGAGTCAACCTTGAGCCCATCAGGATTGAACTTCTGGCTGTGGGCAGAAATAGCCTGCAATACTGCATTCTAACCGCTTGCGCCACCACGGTTCCTATTTATTAAATTTATATGCTGACCATCTTCTTATCCTTGTTTACAGGTTTTCAAATAATTTTTTTTTAAAGCAAGTTTTAAAATGGCTAAAAGTAGAATCACCAAACTGTTTTAAAACTTTAGGATTGCTTGATAGCCCTTGATTTAATCCACATTCCAAGCTATTTAATCAATAATTTTAAAAACTGGGGGTGGATACTCACACCACTTTGCAAAACAACAGAACTGTCGCAAAGGTGTGAGAATAAATGACTGCTGAAGTGCTCCACAACGTCAGAGAAGATGACGGATGAGACCAAAGCATGACAAGCTTCAGTCTGGAGGGCTTTTTAATGAATTTAAGGATGTTGGAGGAAAAAAGGACATCCGAGAACGTGAGAGGGATAGGCAGGGACAAAGATATAGTGAGTAGCAGGGATGTGTTATGTTTGTCTAACATCCACAGTAGTTCTTTCAAATCATTTTTGAGATGTGCATTTTTGGAAATATTCGAAACAAAGCAAACTGCTAGATGGAGATGGGAAAGAGCTATCAGGTAACAATGAAAAAGCAGAACTAGTAACTCCTTTCTTTGCAGCCTTCTAGAAAAAGGGAGTATGCATTCTTCCTAATCCCTGGGCAGAAAGGGATCTCAGAGATCTTCTAGACCAACCCTCTTATCCATTGTGGGAACCCTCAGGCCAAGGGATCCAGTGATGACACAGTCATCATTTGGGAGTTAAGGTCCACACATCTTAAATTTGCCAGGATTGGGAAATACTGCTGTCAGGTAATGAGGATTTAATAGCTGCCAGCTGATGTAAGGTTGTAAGTTGTAATCTGAAAGCTAATGCAATTTAAGGCTGATACAATGTGGTGTGTGTGTATATATATGTGTGTGGCCATTAGAGGGCATTTCTCTGCTGCGTGGTAAGGGATTTACCATGTATATGTCTGTATATATTTGTATATAAACCACTATTAATTGTATAAAGGCTCTGTGTGCTGTGTTTTGCTCCTGGGGTTATCTCATATGAATAAATTATACTGCCAAAACTCTGACAACTTCTCCATGCAGCAAATAGGTAGAATGTTCCCAGTCTGCCTTTTCTTCTTTCTGAGCTATAAGGAAGATGCGTTTTCTGCTTTATTTTTAACACAGTGGTTAATTTATCTTAAACAGCAGACCAATACAGCTTATGCAAATTCGCAGGAACGATTCATATCAAGAAGGCAGATGAGGCAATGCCTATGCCCAGAGCATCAACGATGTACATTTGACAGCCCTTAAGTGCTAAGTCACCACAGGGCGATAGCCAATCACAAACCACTGATACAGACACAGCATTAATTCCCTAAATGTCAGCGGGTCTACGTCAGTTCTGCTCCAGCACCTACTCTACAAATATGAGGGAAGATACAATCCTTTTCCTACGTGGCAGCCACTCATTGCAGAACACTTTGTACCAAACAGGCCACAGGTAGTCCTCGACTTATGACAATTGAGTCCAGAATTTATGTTGCTAAGTAAGAAACTTGTTAAGTGAGTTTCGCCCCATTTCACGACTTTTCTTGCCACATTTAAGGGAACATGTCGTTGTTCAATTAGTAGCCCGGGTGTTAAGTGAATCTGGCGTGCCCCTTGACTATGCTTGCCATAAGATCACAAAATATGACGTGATTCTGGGACACTGCAACTGTCATAAATATGAACCATTCTGTCAAGCATCTGATTGTAAATCACGTGCCCAGGTGAATGTTGCAACGGCCGTAAGTGTGAAAAACGCTCCTAGGTAACTTTTTCCAGTGCCGTCAACTTCAAATGGTCACTAAATGAACTGTCGTAAGCTGAGGACTACCTGTATTCAGCCCAGAAAAAAGATCACATCCATCAGAAAAGGAAAGGGGAAAAAAACCCCAAGATAAATGTTTAGAGTCCGCCATAAAACAAGTAAGGTAATACATGTTATTGGAAGGCAGGAGCCATGGTGGCACAGTGGTTAGAATGCAGGATTGCAGGCTAACTCTGCCCACTACTAGGTGTTTGATTCTGACGGGCTCAAGGTTGGCTCAACCATCTGTCCTTCTGAGGTCAGTAAAGTGAGGACCCGGATTGTTGGGGGCAAGAGGCTGACTCTGCAAATCGATTAGAGGGCTCATAAGAATAATAGCAATAGCACTTAGACTACTTCACAGTGTGTTTATAGCCCTTTCTAAGCAGTTTACAGAGTTAGCCTCCCCTCCCCCCAATCTGGCTCCTCATTTTACCCACCTTGGAAGAATGGAAGGCTGAGTCAACCTTGAGTTGGTCAGGATTGAACTCATGGCAGTGGAGCAGAGTTAGCCTGCAATACTGCATTCTAACCACTCTGCCACCATGGCAAAGAAGGGAGGGAGGGAGGGAGAAAAGAGAGAGAAGGAAGCAAGCAACAACAATAGCACCTAAACTTATATACCGCTTCACAGTCCTTTGCAGTCCTCTCTAAGCAGTTTACAGAATCAGCATATTGCTCCCAACAATCTGGGTCCTCATTTTACCAGCCTCAGAAGGACAGAAGGCTGAGTCAACCTTGAGCCTGGTGAGATTTGAATTGCCAAATTGCAAGCAGCCAGCAGAAGTAGCCTGCAGGACTGCACTCTAACAACTTTGCTTTAGGGCATCAGTTGAGGATCTAGCTTTTCCCGGGCTCATTTGAAAGACAAAACTCATGCTGAAAATAACAGTCCAAGCATTCAATTAATATCTGTATTCTCCATAATAAAATTGCCCTGATCCTGCACTGGGATCCTAAAGAGAGCAGAATCTTAATTCCGGATAAAAATAGGGAGGGTCCAAATAAACTCACGAACTAAAAAGAAGAGAGAAGAGACACGGCGGAACAAAAATAAATAAATGAATAAAATATGGCTGGCCAATCCCATCCCCTCCACCCTAGTTAAAAAGTCAGACAGATGGGAGATTTCAAATAATGAAACACACACACACACATACACCACTCCTTTGGTAGAGATCTTGGTAGCCCAAGCAGATTTGGAAAGAAAGGGGACCTCTTTCTTTCTTTCCTTCCTTCCTTCCTTCCTTCCTTCCTTCCTTCCTTCCTTCCTTCTTTCTTTCTTTCCCAACTCAGGAAGCTCAAACTGCCCAAGGAGCTGCTGATTAAGTTCTACAGAGGAATGATTGAGTCTGTCATCTGTACCTCTATAACTGTCCGGTTTGGTTCTGCAACCCAACAAAACAGACCCAGACTTCGGAGGAGAATCAGAACTGCACAAAAAACAATGGCTACCAGCCTGCCTTCCATTGAGGATCTGAACACTGCACGAGTCAAAAAAGAGGGCTGTGAAAATATCTACCGACCCCTCGCATCCTGGACATCAATTGTTTCAACTTCTAACCTCAAAACAATGCTATAGGGCACTGCACACCAAGACAATTAGACACAAGGAGTTTTTTCCCCAAACACTATCAGTCTGCTAAACAAATAATTCCCTCAACACTTTCAAACTACTCACTAAGGCTGCATTACCATTAATCTTCTCATTGTTCCTATCACCCATCTCCGCTCACGTAGGACTGCAGGACTGTAACTTGTTGCTTGTATCCTTATGATTTATACTGATATTGTTTCCTGATTATTTATCTGTACCCTATCATTAAGTGTTGTACCTTACGGTTCTTGACAAATGTACCTTTTCTTTTTATGAACTCCGAGAGCATCTGCACCAGACAAATTCCTTGTGTGTCCAATCACACTTGGCCAGTAAATTCTATTCTATTCCATTCTTTCCACGTTCTATTCTATTTCCATATTCTGTTCTATTCTATTCAATTTCCTATTCTATTCTATTCCATCTTCTCATCTCTTCTCCTGAGCTAAAAGACTATATAAGCTAAAAGTCTATATAACATATTTATATATAGGACTAAAAGCCTATATAAGCTAAAAGTCTATATGTTATTTATATATAAAAGTCTACATAAGCTAAAAGTCTATATTTATATATAGGACTAAAAGCCTATATAAGCTAAAAGTCTGTATGTTATTTATATATAAAAGTCTATATAAGCTAAAAGTCTATATAAGATGTTTATATATAGGACTAAAAGCCTATATAATCTAAAAGTCTATATAAGATGTTTATATATAGGACTAAAAGCCTATATAATCTAAAAGTCTATATAAGATGTTTATATATAGGACTAAAAGTCTATATAAGCTAAAAGTTTATATAAGATGTTTATATATAGGACTAAAAGCCTATATAAGCTAAAAGCCTATATAAGATGTTTATATATAGGACTAAAAGCCTATATAAGCTAAAAGTCTATATAAGATGTTTATATATAGGACTAAAAGCCTGTATAAGCTAAAAGCCTATATAAGATGTTTATATATAGGACTAAAAGCCTATATAAGCTAAAAGCCTATATAAGATGTTTATATATAGGACTAAAAGCCTATATAAGCTAAAAGCCTATATAAGATGTTTATATATAGGACTAAAAGCCTATATAAGCTAAAAGTCTATATGTTATTTATATATAAAAGTCTATATAAGCTAAAAGTCTATATTTATATATAGGACTAAAAGCCTATATAAGCTAAAAGTCTATATAAGATGTTTATATATAGGACTAAAAGTCTATATAAGCTAAAAGTTTATATAAAATGTTTATATATAGGACTAAAAGCCTATATAAGCTAAAAGCCTACATAAGATATTTATATATAGGACTAAAGGCCTATATAAGCTAAAAGCCTACATAAGATGTTTATATATAGGACTAAAAGCCTATATAAGCTAAAAGTCTATATAAGATGTTTATATATAAGGCTATATAAATATATGGGCTACTGCTATGATGTGCCGCCCCCTCCTCCTCCAATGGGCCCGTTCCAAGGGGGGGGGGGGGTCCACGAAGCTCCCCCCATACACTTCCAGCATCTCCCAACCTCAAGCGGCTTTTGCAGATGCGGGACTCCAACTCCCAGAATGCCCCGGGGCAGCAAGGCTGAGGCGCGGTGGTCGTGGTGGGGGTCTTTCCCTCCCCCTCGGCCCCCTCCCAATCTCCCTCAGGAAGACGTCCCTTAAGGGAAAAAGCGTCCCTCAGGGGGGGAAAAAACACGGGTGGGGAGGGGTCTCAAGGCCTCTCTAACCGACACCCCCCTCCCCCCACACCGGGGAACGGCTGAGGGCCTCAGAAAAGGCGCCCGCTTTCCTAACGGCCTTCCCGGCGTGTGGGAGGGAACGGCAGCGGGCCTGGACACGCAGCGGCTCACCTGGCGCGGAGAAGCGGCGGCGGCGGCGGCGGCGACCCAGGCGAGTCGAGGCTGCTCCGGCGGTCCCGCCCTCCTCCGCCTCCGCGGGCGCGGCTGGCAGGTCTGCAGGCCAAAGAGCGCGGCGGGCATTGGACGGCGCCGCCCGGCAGCAAGAAGGCCGCGGATAGGACGGCTCCATGCCCGGGCCACGCCCCGCCTGCCCAGGCCACGCCCACCAATGAGGGCTGAGGCGCAGCTCTGAGAGGGCCTCGCATTCGGGCCTGCCTGCCAGGCCGAGAGGATCCCTCTGCTGTCTCTCTCGGCCGGAGGGCCCTCCGGCGGTAGAGTCTCCGAGGCGCTGTTTGCCTTCCAACCGGACCGGGGGAAGGACGGGGATTCCCTTCGGCTTCTCAGTCAGGCTGCCGAGGCGCCTGGGACGCCCCCTCAAGAGCCAGGCGGGCTGAGCCTCCCATCCGGCCCTCCTGAGGGAACCAAAATAAACCAAAAAGTAGCCCTCAGCTTCGCAGCGCTTCGTTTAGTGACCGTTCCAAAGTTTCGACGGCACTCGGCCGTTTTTTTCACACTTGCAGTGTGTCGTCCCTCCCCCCTCCCGTGGTCACGTGATTTGCATTCAAATGTTGACAGCTGACTCGCACTTACGACGGTCGCAGTGCCCCGAGGTCATATTAACACCTTCGGGTGATGATCTGAGGAGCAAAAAAAAAGCCAACGAGGGAACCAGATTCATTTAACAACTGCTACTCGTTTAACAACCGGCGGTGGTCACGTGATCACAATTCACCCACTTGACAACGGGTTCATATTTACGACCGTTGCAGTGCCCGGGGATCATGCAAATTCCCTTTTGGCGAGCAAAGTCTGTGAGGAAGCCCGATTCGCTCTGCAACTGACTTATCAACGGCACTAATTTGCTTAACAACCGGGTCAAGGACGGTCGTAAAATGGGGCAAGAAGAAATCCCTCTCAACAAACAGCAGTGTTGGGCTCCATTGAAGTCGTAAGCCGAGGACTACCGATAACATCACTTGCCTTCCCCCCAGTCTATTAAAGGAAGCTGCCTGATCCAGATTTATTTGGTGAAGTTGCTTTTAACCAGCCCATCCTGATCTCTGGTTGTGGTTATTTTTTTTCCTCCATTGGCACCATACTCTTCGTATTTTATTTTTAAAAGGGTTTATTTTTCAATTTCCAAAAAAAAGAAACCCCTGCACAGAATTGTAAAAGAAGAAAAACAAGAGGCTTGCAAAACGCCCCCCTTAAAAAAAAATACATGCAAAACACTTATTGACATGTCAATAAATATTTTAATCCTGGCACTTTGGAACCTGACTTAGAAATTTACCAGATGGGAAGGTCTGGGACTGCTCTGTATTTTCAAAACCCCACTTCATGATGGGGGAATATCCCCTCTTTCCAGTCGTCAAAAATTTTACCTATTTAGCTTTAAGCAGAATTAATTTGATTTTATTTTATTATTATATTTATATGCTGCCCTTTTCCCCCGAAGGGGACTCAACAGAGTCCCAAGAGAGTAAAAATAACAATACAATATTAAAACCTGTAATGGGTTGAGTCTAAATGGGCAATCTGTTCTCGTTCTAATAACCTAGAAAGGTATGAACTTGCACTAAAAAAAAACATGATGACGCAACAGCATACAAAGTAATTTTGGGCATCAAAAAAAAAACTTATTTATTTATTAAATTTATATAACCTCCCATCTCAACACGTGGGCGGCTTACAAAAATCCAGATAAGCACATAAATTGGTTAACTCTTTTCCCATAAAGAAAACAAGCATTTTTTTTCAACAATAAGCATATATAATATCCTTGCAGCAATTAGTGCGAAGTTTCAACAGTGGTGCTGAAGCTTTCGCTGTCAATATTCCTGCCTGAATTCGACTTAAAATGTGATCTTGTCCCCAAACGGCCCTTTAACAGAGCCTACGTAGCGCAGTGGTTAAATGCAGCACTGCAGGCTACTTCATCTGACTGCAGTTCGGCTGTTCAAATCCCACCAGGCTCAAGGTTGGCTCAGCCTTCCATCCTTCCGAGGTGGGTGAAATGAGGACCCGGATTGTTGTTGGGGGCAATATGCTGACTCTGTAAACCACTTAGAGAGGGCCGAAAGCCCCATGAAGCGGTATATAAGTCTAACTGCTATTGCTATTGCTAGTTCCAGTTTTGGGTCTATTTGTTGTTTAATTTCCTCCAGCCATTTTCTTATCCTTGTCCAATATTTCTTTGCATTTCAGCACTGGCAACAGATTTGGACAGTGGGGAGGTTGGGGAGGAACCTGGGCCAGTCCCGGAGTCTGGGGAAGGCTCAGACAAGGGCTCTGCGTCAGAGGCAGAGAGGGGGCCAGAACCGTCCGACAGTTATCAGCTGCCTTCAGAGTTGGAGATCAGTGAGGCAGAAGAACAGCTGGAGCCTGTTCCCAGTGTGCGCATATGCAGAGTTTTCTATTTCTATTTTTTATTTTATTTTGTTGGTCAAGCATGTATGACAAAACAAGCGTACGTATGAATATAATATATAAACATTTAAGTATAAGCAGGTATATCCCGAACTTCCGGTTTACGTGTTTCCGGGGGATGAAAAACAGTAGAAAATCAGCTGGCCGGCACACGCATGCCACACGTGCCCTCAGAAAGAGCTCCGCGTGCCACAGGTTCTCCATCATTGGTATAGGCTCTCCTGCTCAAGCAGGGGGCTGGACTAGAAGACCTCCGAGGCCCCTTCCAACTCTATTATTCTATGATTCCATTCGCTAAAGTACCCGAAGGCAGGACAAGAAGCAATGGAGGTAAACTAATCAAGGAAAGAAGCAACCATAACTAAGGAGACATTTCCTGACAGTGGGGACTGTGCAAGAGCTTGCCTTCAGGGATCGGGGGTACTCCATCACTGGAGGTTTTTAAGAGCAGACTGGACAGCCCTTTGTCTGAAATGCTATTGGTTCTCCTGTTTGAGCAGGGGGCTGGACTAGAAGACCTCTGAGGCCCCTTCCAACTCTTTGTAATTCTGAGAAGCCAGCCTCTTGGAGTCAAGCCTCGGCACCCCCAACTCCAATGGAGCCTCTGGTGGCAGTGCTCCTGCTGTGCTGGGGGGTGGGAGGGGGCTGCGTGAGCTACTGAGCCCCCCCCCACTCTTGTGCCAACTCTCCCACTGCTGCTGCACCAGGGAGGCTGAGAAGAGGAATCAGGTGTGACCAGGTGAAGGAAGAGATAGGCAAGGTTTTGTCCATCCGCCTCTCACCCCACTCCCTGCTCTTCCAGGGCTCCCCTTTCCCACTTGATCCAGGAGGAGATTGACCAAAGACATCCAGGATGCATGTTGTTGTTGTTAGTTGCGAAGTCGTGTCCGACCCATCGCGACCCCATGGACAACGTTCCTCCAGGCCTTCCTGTCCTCTCCCATCCTCTGGAGTCCATTGAAGCTCACGCCGGCTGCTTCGGTGACTCCATCCAGCCCCCTCCTTCTCTGCCGTTCCCTTCTTCTTCTTTTGCCCTCCATCGTTCCCAGCATGAGGCTCTTCTCCAGGGAGTCCTTCTTCCTTCTCATCAGGTGGCCAAAGTCTTTGAGTTCCCTCTTCGGGATCTGGCCTTCTAAAGAGCAGCGAGGGTGGATCTCCTCTAGGACTGACCGGTTGGATCGCCTTGCAGTCCAAGGGACTCAATGCAGGAGTCTTCTCCTCCAGCACCAGAGTTCAAAGGCCTCCATTCTTTGGCGCTCAACCTTTCTTATGGCCCAACCTTCGCAGCCATCCATTGAAACTGGGAAAACCACAGCCTTCAATAGACGCACTTTTATTGGCAGGGAGATGTCTCTGCTTTTTAGGATGCTGTCTAGATTTGCCATTGCTTTCCTTCCCAGGAGCAAGCCTCTTTTGATTTTTTGGCTGCCATCCCCATCTTGGAGTCCAGGAAAATAAAATCTCTCACCACCTCCATTTCTTCCCTGTCTATTTGCCAGGAATTGAGAGGGCCGGATGCCATGATCTTAGCTTTCTTAATGTTGAGTTTCAAGCCAACTTCTGCACTCTCCTCCTTCGTCCCCACATCCAGAGTCTCTTTAGTTCCTCTTCACTTTCTGCCATTAGAGAGGACTCATCTGCAGATCTGAGGTTGTTGATATTTCTCCCGGCAATCTTAATTCCAACTGTTGGGAGAAATGTCTTTCTGGGTTCAGCTCCAAGTGGGGGGAAAAGACACTGGAAACATGGAGGCTGCTTGGAAAGATGGTTTAATGGTGGACAGGATCACATGGCTTGAGCTCCTGAACAGAAAAGGGGGATCACAGGCTTCCAGATGTTGGGTGAAGAAGAAAAAGGGAGCGAGATGCTGAAAGTCCCTGATTTTATGGCCTTTGATCTTGATCTTGTATTTTGATTGGTTGTCAGACTCCCATGGGGCCATGCAGGGGCAATTCTGTAGACTGTGAGTCCAAGTTTGGTTGAGCCTTGCTTCTTCCCAGGTGCCTGTGGTGAGATTAATGCCATCATGCCTTAATCCCATCACCCTGGAGCTGAAGGGGGGAGATCTTTGTTATGTAGAGTAGACTGGCTCAGGACTTTTAATGCTCCATTGACAAAGAGTGAGTCTGCTTCCTGCCTAAAACATGTTTCTCCATTTCTGATCCAGGGAAATATAATATTCCTGCCTTTTCAATATTTCCCAGCATATTTCATTTTTTTTCTAGGAGTGGGGTGGGTTTTAACTCCTTACACAACTTTTGATTCATCCAGCCCTGCCTTTTTCATGATGTGATTCCCAGGAAGCATAGGACTGAATTATTAAGGACAGGGGGTGTCCAACCTTAGGAAGTTAGCACCCAGCTAACTCTCCTAACAAAAATGAAATATTCTGGAAAATATTGGAAAGGCAGAATATTATATTTCCCTGGATCAGAAATGGAGAAACATGTTTTTAGGCAGGAAGTAGGCTCACTCTTAATAGCCCCCACCTTTGTCAATGGGCCATTAAAAGGCCTGAGTCAGTCTATTCTACATAACAAAGATCTCCCCCCTTCAGCTCCAGGCTGATGGGATTAAGGCTCTCTCTGGCGCTTCTCAGTCATGGTGACGCAAAGGTGCCTTTTTCAGTGGGCAAGAAAACCCCGGGGGTTGGGGGGAGGTGAAGCACCTTTGGGCCTGGGCTGGCTTGGGGGAATTCTGGGAGTTGAAGTCCACAAGTCTTGAGAAGTTCCCAAGGCGCCTTGATTTTAGTCAAATCCCTTTGCCCTGATCAGCAGGAATCAGGCTCACTCTTAATAGCCCCCAACTTCGTCAATGGGCCATTAAAAGGCCCGAGTCAGTCTATTCTACATAACAAAGATCTCCCCCCTTCAGCTCCAGGCTGATGGGATTAAGGCTCTCTCTGGAGCTTCTCAGTCATGGTGTCGCAAAGGTGCCTTTTTCAGTGGGCAAGAAAACCCCGGGGGTTGGGGGGAGGTGAAGCACCTTTGGGCCTGGGCTGGCTTGGGGGAATTCTGGGAGTTGAAGTCCACAAGTCTTGAGAAGTTCCCAAGGCGCCTTGATTTTAGTCAAATCCCTTTGCCCTGATCAGCAGGAATCAGGCTCACTCTTAATAGCCCCCAACTTCGTCAATGGGCCGTTAAAAGGCCCGAGTCAGTCTATTCTACATAACAAAGATCTCCCCCCTTCAGCTCCAGGGTGATGGGATTAAGGCTCTCTCTGGCGCTTCTCAGTCATGCCCTGATCAGCAGGAATCAGGCTCACTCTTAATAGCCCCCAACTTCGTCAAGGGGCCGTTAAAAGGCCCGAGTCAGTCTATTCTACATAACAAAGATCTCCCCCCTTCAGCTCCAGGGTGATGGGATTAAGGCTCTCTCTGGCGCTTCTCAGTCATGCCCTGATCAGCAGGAATCAGGCTCACTCTTAATAGCCCCCAACTTCGTCAAGGGGCCGTTAAAAGGCCCGAGTCAGTCTATTCTACATAACAAAGATCTCCCCCCTTCAGCTCCAGGGTGATGGGATTAAGGCTCTCTCTGGCGCTTCTCAGTCATGCCCTGATCAGCAGGAATCAGGCTCACTCTTAATAGCCCCCAACTTCGTCAAGGGGCCGTTAAAAGGCCCGAGTCAGTCTATTCTACATAACAAAGATCTCCCCCCTTCAGATCCAGGGTGATGGGATTAAGGCTCTCTCTGGAGCTTCTCAGTCATAGTGTCGCAAAGGTGCCTTTTTCAGGGGCAAGAAAATCTCTGGGAGGGGGAGGTGAAGCCCCTTTGGGCCTGGGCTGGCTTGGGGGAATTCTGGGAGTTGAAGTCTTTTTTTCAAGTTCCCAAGGTGGGAGAGATAAACCCCTTTGCCCTGGTCACCCACTTCGCCCATGCCAGCCGGGAAGGAGGCCGACCCTCTTCAAGGGCAGGAGGGGGAAGCCGGCCAGCGACCCCCCCCCATCCCTCTTCCCACCCACCCACCCACCCACCCCTCTCTCACTCCCTCTCCCCACATCCCCAAAGGACCCTTCGCTTTCCATGCCCACCTGGGCTGGTTGGCTGGCAGGGCCAGGCGGGGAGGCGCCTGCTGCCACGAAAAGGCGCGGGGGTGGGCCGTCGACCCCCGCCTCCCCCGGCCTCTTGCGGGGGTCCGCCTGACGCCTCCCCCGCTCCAGCGGAGGGGGGGGGGAATGGGATGCTCTCCGGGCGCCGTTGCTAAGGCTGGAGCATCTCTGGGTACCGCTGGCGCAGCTTCATCCTCCACTTGCGGGAAAGCGGCACCCCCCATCCGCCGGCTCCATGAAGCGGGGCCCGTCCTCCTCCTCCTCCTCCTCCTCCTCCTCCTCCTCTTCCTCCTCTTCCTCCTCCAAGGGCAGGGCTGCCCGTTGGAGCTGAGCGATGGCAGCCGCCCCACCTCCGCTCTCCCTCTGCCGGGTCAGCCCGTCCGCTGCGGCTGGTGCTGAGTAATCCGGCGCCGCGGTCAATGGGCGAGGAGACGGAGCCCCCTCCGAAGATCAACCAGGGCTTCCTTCGGGATCACAACTATGTGACTGAAGGTAAAAAGAAACCCCGTCGCCGCGACCCTCTCCCTCCATCCCCTGCATCCCCCCCCCCCCGCGCTCCTCTTTTGCCAGGGGCGCATAAAGCCGAGGGAGGAGGGGGAAATTGGGCACGGCCATCTCCTGCTGGATGGGTGGGTGGGTGGGGGATATGGAAAGCACAGCCTGCAGGATTGGGGGGGGGTCCCCTGCGGAGCCAGCGGGCTCCCCTGGGTAAAGGCCACCTGCATCTCGCCCTCCGCTTGGATCCCTAGGGAGGAGGTTGCCCAGGTAAGGCCAGGTTTTAAGGCAAGCATCTTATCAGATGGGCAGGAGGGAGAGAGGCAGCCTGGGAAGAAGGGTGTGTGTGTGTGTGTGTGTGTGGTGGGGGGTTTGCCAGCTTGTCTCTCTCTCTGCCCTCCCTTGCCAATGTTATATGCAGCACCACCAAGCCTAGCATGGCCTCCTCTCTGGGGCTCCAGGATGTCTATTGCCCACCCCCACCCCTGCACACCTGGAGATTTCTGGGGTGCTGCTTTCTCTTGAAATAAGAGCCAAGCTGCCCTCCCATCCCCACATTTTCCTCTTTCATCCCGAAGGAGGAAAAAGCCTGAACCAAAAGTTTGGACAGGGTATCGTTTCTGCTTCTTCATTCGGGCTCCTTTCGGAGCTCTTCGAGGGGGACCGTTTGGATGCTCTCTCTCTCCTGGCGCATTTTCGCTTGAGGACGAAGAGTCTGCAGGATAGCTATTTTTAAAAAGCGGGTCGTTTATTGTGGGGAGGGGGGAATGCATCACGGACGGGACAGCTGACGTCCGCCTCCCATTGGAGAGGCAGCTGGAAGGCAAAGGGATGGGTTGGTGGGCTAACCAGGATCCATCTGCAGTGATCGGAATGAGGGAGAGAACAGTTGGTTCCCAAGGGGAGCCCTTCCCTTTTCGCCTCTAAGCAAACTGATGCGCCGAGAGAGAGAGAGAGAGAGAGAGAGAGAGAGAGAGAGAGAGAGAGAGAGAGAGAGAGAGAGAGAGAGAGAGATATGATAGGTAGGTATGTAGGTAGGTAGGTAGGTAGGTAGGTAGGTAGGTAGGTAGGTAGATAGATAGATAGATAGATAGATAGATAGATAGATAGATAGATAGATAGATAGATAGATGATAGATAAATATAGATGATGGAAGATAGATAGATAGATAGATAGATAGATAGATAGATAGATAGATAGATAGATAGATAGATATTGTATATAGAAGAGAGGGATTGATAAATAGATGAGAGACGAGAGATGAGACAGAGAGATGAGAGACAGATTAGATAGATAGATAGATAGATAGATAGATAGATAGATAGATAGATAGATGATAGATGATAGATAAATATAGATGATGGAAGATAGATAGATAGATAGATAGATAGATAGATAGATAGATAGATAGATAGATGATAGATGATAGATAAATATAGATGATGGAAGATAGATAGATAGATAGATAGATAGATAGATAGATAGATAGATAGATAGATGATAGATAGATAGATAGATAGATGATAGATAGATAGATGATAGATAGATAGATGATAGATAAATATAGATGATGGAAGATAGATAGATGATAGATAGATAGATAGATAGATAGATAGATAGATAGATAGATAGATAGATAGATAGATGATAGATAGATACTGTATATAGAAGAGAGGGATTGATAAATAGATGAGAGATGAGAGATGAGACAGAGAGATGAGACAGATTAGATAGATAGATAGATGATAGATAGATAGATAGATAGATAGATAGATAGATAGATGATAGATAGATAGATAGATAGATAGATAGATAGATAGATGATAGGTAGATAGATAGATAGATAGATGATAGATGATAGATAAATATAGATGATGGAAGATAGATATAGATAGATAGATAGATAGATAGATAGATAGATAGATAGATAGATAGATAGATAGATAGATACTGTATATAGAAGAGAGGGATTGATAAATAGATGAGAGACGAGAGATGAGACAGAGAGATGAGAGACAGATTAGATAGATAGATAGATAGATGATAGATAGATAGATAGATAGATAGATAGATAGATAGATAGATAGATACTGTATATAGAAGAGAGGGATTGATAAATAGATGAGAGACGAGAGATGAGACAGAGAGATGAGAGACAGATTAGATAGATAGATAGATAGATAGATAGATAGATAGATAGATAGATAGATAGATAGATAGATAGATAGATAGATGATAGATAGATAGATGATAGATGATAGATAAATATAGATGATGGAAGATAGATAGATAGATAGATAGATAGATAGATAGATAGATAGATAGATAGATAGATAGATAGATAGATAGATGATAGATAGATACTGTATATAGAAGAGAGGGATTGATAAATAGATGAGAGATGAGACAGAGAGATGAGAGACAGATTAGATAGATAGATAGATAGATAGATAGATAGATAGATAGATAGATAGATAGATGATAGGTAGATAGATAGATAGATAGATAGATAGATAGATAGATAGATAGATAGATGATAGATGATAGATGATAGATGATAGATGATAGATGATAGATGATAGATGATAGATGATAGATGATAGATGATAGATGATAGATAAATATAGATAGATAATGGAAGATAGATAGATAGATAGATAGATAGATGATAGATAGATAGATAGATAGATAGATAGATAGATAGATAGATAGATAGATAGATAGATAGATGATAGATGATAGATGATAGATGATAGATGATAGATGATAGATAAATATAGATAGATAATGGAAGATAGATAGATAGATAGATAGATAGATGATAGATAGATAGATAGATAGATAGATAGATAGATAGATAGATAGATAGATAGATAGATATTCCTTTAGGATTTTGCTGCCATGATGACTCACACCAAAACAAGCATCCCTTGAGCCTCCCATAAGGCAATTGAGCTTGTAAAGCGTGCCCATCCCTTACTATTTGTCTCCTGACAAAAGAGGCACGGAGGTTGCCGCAATCCTGCCCTCTCGTACTCGCTCTGCCCAACCCCAAGTTGACTGGCACATGGTCGCCAGACTGGCAGGAAACGGGTAGGAGAGGGAGCCTCCCCTCCCCCCCAAAAAATCCTACCGCATTGAAAATGGGTTTTAAGAAAAGGCGTTTTTTTTTACACCCGGCCTGCTGTTTGCAGTGACTTTGACGGATGAACTAACAAGCACGTAGTAGAATACCATTTGTAAAGCTTTGGAAAGTCTCAGCAAAAGCCCCCCCCCCCCCTGGGAGGGCGGGGGGGGGGGGAAAATGCTCTAGATTCGAGAGAGTTTTCTGGGCCTCTGGCTCAAGACGCCTTCTGGAACCTTCTCAGTAGCAGCCCATCGTGATCAGGCTCCTCAATGGTATCTCCACCCCGGCTTCTGCCTAATTTTGTTTTCCCCGCGATCAACCTTGTCGGTTTCAGGTTTACTGCGCTAAAAAAAAAAAAAAAAATAACGGAACAGGCGCTGGGATTTATGGCACAAGGCGTAATGTGCATCTTGTTTTCTAACGGTTCGTTTTTACTTCGAGAGCTTCCTTCCCCGTTTCTCCATCCGTACCATTTTTGCGCGCTCTCTCTCTCTCTCCCTCTCCCTCTCTCTCTCTCCCTCCCTCCCTCCCTCCCTCTCTCTCTCTCTTTCTCACTCACTCATTCACTCACTCACTCTCACTATAATATTGTTTTCTTTCTCTCCGGAACGGGGAAAGCTTTCGTAACTCTAAATGGAATTTACGGGCTTCTTGTTAATACTTCTGTGGGCCATTGTAAATGCATGAAGAAATAAATACGTAGGTTGCAGGATTAAAACCACGGCTGTGTTTCCATCAGGGTAGGATATTCCCCCCCCCCGGGGGAGTGTGGGTGGGTGGGACTGGTCCGCGCCACTGTAGTCAGCAGTTTCTCTCCTACACAAACCGCAATTCATCGCAACCACCAGCACCACCACAATAGCAAAAATAAAAGAAGGAAAGAGAGAGAGGAGGATGGTTTGAAAAGGCAGGCGGAAGGAAGCTCGGGAAAAAAATGGCCACGGGTTGGAAAGCTAACTTTCATCAAATCTCTTGCAAACGTCCAACTGGTTTTTTTTGCGGTTAGTTCTGCCGTTGTCGCGGGGTAAAAAAAAATAAAATAAAAATCAGATCAGGTGTGCGATTGTGTTTTCCAGCCGGAAGTGGGTTCAGGATGGCTGCAAGAGGATGTAAAGCCGTGGTGGGATTCAGCCGGTTCGCACCACTTCGGGAGAACCGGTTGGTAACTTTCTAAGCAGTTTGGTGAACTGGTTGTTGGAAGAAATCATTAGGGCAGAGAACCGGTTGTTAAATTATTTGAATCCCACCACTGATGCAAAGGGAACGAGATGGGTGCCTTTTGAGTGTATAGGTAGTCCTCGACTTACGACCATGGCTGAGCCCGACATTTCCGCAGTTCGTTCACGCTGATGTTTGTTCAGCGAGTTTTGCCCTCTTTTTTACGACATTTCTGGCCACTGTGGTTCAGTGAATTGTGACGGCTGATACGCTAGTAACCCGGTCGTTAAGTGAATCTCGCTTCCCCCTGGACCTTGCCCCCCAGGAGGTCGCAAAAAGGGGATCACGTGACATGATGCAACCGTCATAAATGTGAGTCAGATCCTGAGCATCAGAAGTTTGAATCACGTGACCCTGGGGATGCTGCCAAGGTCGTAACTGTGAAAAACTGCTGTAAGTCCTTTCCCCCCCCCCCAAGGCCGTTGTAACTCTGAACGGTCACTTAATGAACTGTCGTAAGTCAAGGACTGCCTGTATTGAAAGGTGAAAAGACAACGCCAGATGTGTCAGGCTAGAGCAGGAGTGTGAAATGAGCCACGAAGTGAGTCACCACAGGTCTTTAATTGAATCACATCATCGTTAAGCAAATACGGTCGAGCCAATGGTGGGTTTTGCGGTTTTCTGTTGGACAAGCGCAAAAAAGTCAGAAATGGTGGTGAAGTGACTGTGGAATGCGGCAACCCAGGATTGTAAATACAGGCTGGTTGTGAATTGCCTGACAGGTGACCACACGAATGCAGGTGGTGGGTGCATAACTTTGAAGATGGGTCAGAAGAAGCCTTTTTCTCATTAAGGACCATCCAGGGAAGAGGGTGTGGCTTGATTCTCCACAGGATGGGATGAGAATCTGCAGGGGGTCTATGTCCACTCACCACGGCCAGCTCACATTGGCCCACTCGCCATGGTACACTCCCCACAGCCAACTCATCATGGCCAACTCGCATTGGCCAACTCACTACGGCCAATTCATGATGGCCAACTCGCATTGGCCAACTTGCATTGGCCCACTCGCCATGGCCATCTAGCCGCAGTCAACTCCCCATGGCCAAATCCCCACGGCCAATTCACCACAACCAATTCACCTTGGCCAACTCACCATGGCCCGCTCACCATGGTTAACTCCCCACGGCCAACACACCACAGTCAACTCACCACGGCCAACTCACATTGGCCAACGTGCATTGGCCCACTCGCCATGGCCATCTAGCCACAGTCAACTCCCCATGGCCAACTCACATTGGCCCACTCCCCATGGCCAATTCACCACAACCAATTCACCTTAGCCAACTCACCTTGATCCACTCACCATGGCCCACTCCCCACACGGCCAACACACCACAGCCCACTCACTATGGCCAACTCATATTGGCCCACTCCCCATGGCCCACTCCCCATGGCCAATTCACCACAACCAACTCACCTTGGCCCACTCACCATGATCTGCTCACCACGGCCAACACACCACAACCAACTCACCTTGGCCAACTCACATTGGCCCACTCCCCATGGCCAACTCCCCATGGCCAATTCACCACAACCAATTCACCTTGGCCAACTCACCTTGACCCATTCACCATGGCCCGTTCACCATGGTCAACTCCACACGGCCAACACACCACAACCAACTCACTTTGGCCAATTAACCTTGGCCCACTCACCTTGGCCCACTCACCATGGCCCACTCACCATGGCCAACACACCACAGCCAACTCACCATGGCCAATTCACATTCACCCACTCACCATGGTCAACTCACTATAGCCAACTTGCTGAGACCAACTCCCCACGGCCAACTCACTGTGGAACATCTCACTGCAGGAAAACTTGCCGCAGGACAAGAGTTAGACTGATATCAAAGAAATAGTGGAATAGAATAATCAAAGGAGGCCAAAGGAGAGACAGAATGAAAGGCCCATGATCAAAATATATTTTAAAAATTATTTTAAATCATTAAATGGAATGGTTTGAATTATCCTGCCACGAATTGTCCCTTGATGAGTTGGCCATGTCAAGTTGTCCCAGGGTGAATTGGCTGCAGCGAATTGTCCCATTCCTCCAGCAAGCGGGAGCTTATCGGAGGTGGAATCAAATGTGAAATAAGGAGGAATATCTTGACTGGGAGAGCGATGAACCTCTTGAACCTGTTTGTGCTTCATCATTGGAGACTTTCAAGAAAAGGTTAGAGAACCCTTTGGCTGGGCTCATCATCATCATCATTATCTTTTAACGACCCCATAATCTTTCGTGGGGTAGAGTCCAGCCATTAAAACACTCTGGAACTACCATGGTGTTTTAATGGCCGGATGCTCTTCCCTGTTGCCAATGCGGAGTTTTGTTCGGCAGATATATTTTCATTGTGCCCAGAGAGAGGAATATCTGCCTCTGCTGAGGATCAAACTCACAGCCTCCTGATGGTGAGGCGCCGTGGTGGATTGCAGGCAGTACACCCTGGTATGGCTGTACCGGGGCCTGCCGGGAGCACTGGGTACCGTTGAATGTATGGTGCTCCAGAGGGCCCACCCGCCCGCCCTCGTTCCTTACCTGTATTTGAAGGAAACAGGCCATTTGCACACGCACGCATAGCATATGGCGCCTGCACAACGCTCCTCCAAGCAGCTGGAGCATCGCGGAGTGTTGCAGGAAGTAAGGACACATGTGCATGCTGCACGCCGTTTCCTGGCCGTTTTCAGGCCGTTTTCTGGGCCATTTTCAGGCCATTCTTGGGTTGTTTTCATGTAGTTTTTGGGCTGTTTTCAGGCCGTTTTCGGACCATTTTCTGGGCTGTTTTCAGGGCGTTTTGGGGGCATTTTCTGGGTCGTTTTCAGGTCATTTTCTGGACCATTTTCAGGCTGTTTTTGGGCCTTTTTCTGGGCTGTTTTCAGGCCATTTTCTGGGTTGTTTTCAGGCCATTTTCTGGGCTGCTTTCAGGCCATTTTCTGGGCCATTTTCTGGGTCATTTTCTGGGTTGTTTTCAGGCCATTTTCTGGGTCGTTTTCAGGCCATTTTCTGGACCATTTTCAGGCTGTTTTTGGGCCTTTTTCTGGGCTGTTTTGGGTTATTTTCTGGGCTGTTTTCAGGCCATTTTCTGGACCATTTTCAGGCTGTTTTGGGGGGCTTTTTCTGGGTCGTTTTCAGGCCATTTTCTGGGTTGTTTTCAGGCCGTTTTCTGGGCTGTTTTCAGGCCATTTTCTGGGCTGCTTTCAGGCCATTTTCTGGGCCATTTTCTGGGTCATTTTCTGGGTTGTTTTCAGGCCATTTTCTGGGTCGTTTTCAGGCCATTTTCTGGACCATTTTCAGGCTGTTTTGGGGCCTTTTTCTGGGCTGTTTTGGGTTATTTTCTGGGCTGTTTTCAGGCCATTTTCTGGACCATTTTCAGGCTGTTTTGGGGGGCTTTTTCTGGGTCGTTTTCAGGCCATTTTCTGGGTTGTTTTCAGGCTGTTTTCTGGGCTGTTTTCATGCCATTTGTAGGCCAATTTCCGGGCTGTTTTCAGGCCGTTTTCTAGATCGCTTTCAGACCATTCTTGAGTTGTTTTCAGGCCATTTTAGGGCTGTTTTCGGGCTGCTTTCGAGACAATTTCAGGCTGTCTTCAGGCCATTTTTCATGTGTGCTGGAAACCAGAGCAGCTGGCGATGGCGCATGTGCCGATAAGTTCACCATCACAGCCCTATAGCATTTCAGACAAATGGGTTATCCAATCTCTTCTTGAAAACCTCCACTTGGTTTCTGCTTAACCCCTACGCAAAACTGCTGAGGGAAGTCCACCAGTGTCAGGGGATAAATTATCCTCAGTACTCTGATGATGTTCAATTATATATCCTCACCTCTGGCTATCCTAGTATAAATAGAATGTATATAGTTGTGTTAACTGTGCTAAAGTGAAACTAATCTTTAGATGACCCTAACTCTTAACTGTGCTAAAGTGAAACTAACCTTTAGATGACCCTAGCTGGTAACTGTGCTAAAGTGAAACTAACCTTTAGATTAAACTAACTCTTAACTCTGCTAAAGTGAAACTAACCTTTAGATGACCCTGTTAACTGTGCTAAAGTGAAACTAACCTTTAGATGACCCTAACTCTTAACTGTGCTAAAGTAAAACTAACCTTTAGATTAACCTAACTTTTAACTCTACTAAAGTGAAACTAACCTTTAGATGACCCTAACTCTTAACTGTGCTAAAGTGAAACTAATCTTTAGATGACCCTAACTGTTAACTGTGCTAAAGTGAAACTAACCTTTAGATGACCCTAGCTCATAACTGTGCTAAAGTGAAACTAACCTTTGGATGACCCCAACAGTTTTGGAGGGAAATGTAGAACATTTATATTTGAGCAGGCTTTTTCTAGTTCTATGATTGGTTAAGGCCCTGTGGGCCTAGAACATAAATCACTGGCATTTGCCTGCAGTTCCTCAGTTCCATTTTCGAGACAATAAATGCTGTTGCAGCTATGCTAATCTGGTTCTTGTCTACTGAAGCCCACTACACAATAGCAGCTAGGACTTCCAGTAGATTCCAGATGTAGTTTAAGGTGCTGGTTATTGCCTAGAAAGGCATAAAAAGGTGTTAAGGCCAGATTATTTGCGGGACAGCTTGCCTCTGATGATTTCTGCCCATCTCAACAGAATGGGCATACACCATATTCTTTTTTTTGTAGAACGAGATCTCCCGTTCAGACTTTGGAATCCTTCCTTCTCTGCAGTGGTTCATGCCCTTGGAATGATCGCCATTTCAGATCTGATTTGTCTCCATCGTCCTTGGTATCTTTTAGGGAGGTCTGGAAGACCCAGCTGTTGGCTTAGCAATGTGTAGTGTCCTGTTGTCCACCAGCTCCTACAGCAGCCAAATCAGAGGAGGAGGAGGAGGAGGAGGAGGAGGCGTGGGAGTCAGGGTCAGCATCAAGGCAACCTGAGAGCTCCGAGGGGAAAGAGGGAATGGAGCAGGGAGAGAGGGAGGGAGGGAGGGAGGGAGAGAGACAGAGGCGGAGCCTGGGCCGTCCGTCAGCCCTCAGATGGAGAGTCAACAGCCCCCAGGTCTGGAGGTGGCTGATGAGGAAGAGGAGGAACAGCTGGGTCCAGTCCCTGATGCGTGGATGCACAGAAGGCAGAGAGGAGAGGAGAGCAGTGGAAATCTATGGGCTGGTCCTTGGGACGGAAGAGCCACTGCTGTTAGTGAGGCCCCACCCAAACTCTGGGGATGAAAGGCAGGGGGCGGAGATGAATAGATGTGGCAGGCAACTATTCATCTCCCTGCCGGACAGACTTGTTAGCCTGCGTTGAAAGAGAAACTTTTTGTTGGGGCTACCGGTGCTCCTAAAAATTGAATCTTTTGGGTTCACTTCAGAGGGTTTGTTGTGTTTGGGGAGCTGGGTCAGAACAACATGTTGTTGTGCCCTGATGGTGTTTTCGGTCGCTGTTTTCTATGGAATTCTGTTGTATTGCAATTTTGTTTTTATGGTACATTTTCGAATTCCTCCAGAGGTGTTATCCACAGGCAGGATCCCCGAACTGGCCCTGTACTTAGTGGAGTTTCTCTGAAGCTCCGATGTCAAAGGTTCTTGAAACTCTCAATTGAAGAGCCGAGGTGGCGCAGTGGTTAAATGCAGCACTGCAGGCTACTTCAGCTGACTGCAGTTCTGCAGTTCGGCGGTTCAAATCTCACCGGCTCAGGGTTGACTCAGCCTTCCATCCTTCCGAGGTGGGTAAAATGAGGACCCGGATTGTTGTTGGGGGCAATATGCTGATTCTGTAAGCCGCTTAGAGAGGGCTGAAAGCCCTATGAAGCGGTATATAAGTCTAACTGCTATTGCTAAACTCTCAATATTAATCTGGAATCATAATAGTAAGGCATAAATAATTAAACTCAAAGTGCTCCAGTGCTTCCTTGTGCTCCGCAAATACGTTTATTATTATATGGGAAGTTCAGACTTTCAAGGCAAATGCTGGTTGCAAATCCTAGGGCAATCGACAGAGGAGGAAAATGAAAAACATTAGGTAATGTAAAGTATAACAAAATAAAAACACAGTTTGTGGCTTAGTTGTTGAAAGTAGCTGTTGATGACTACATCTTTAATTTTCTGACTCAAACACGATAAACCGTTTGAAGTGAACTCAAATATTCCTTTATTGGGGCAAAAAGTTTCTCATCACAGGCGAAGAAGTCCGTCCATCCCGGAGATGAATAATTGTCTGCCATGTCTATTCATCTCCGCCTTCTTCCTTTGATCCCCAGAGCTGGGCTTTGCTAGCAGGGGTAGCTCTTCTATCCCAAGGACCGGTCCATAGATTTCCACTGCTCTCCTCTCCTCTGCCACATCTATTCATGTCCGCCCCCTGCCTTTGATCTCCAGAGCTACGGTGGAGCTTCGCTAGCAGTGGTGGCTCTTCTGTCCCAAGGACCGGCCCATAGATTTCCACTGCTCTCCTCTCCTCTGCCACATCTATTCATCTCCACCCTCTGCCTTTGATCCCCAGAGCTAGGGTGGGGCTTTGCTAGCAGCGGTGGCTCTTCTGTCCCAAGGACCGGCCCATAGATTTCCACTGCTCTCCTCTCCTCTGCCACATCTATTCATCTCCACCCCCTGCCTTTTATCCCCAGAGCTAGGGTGGGGCTTTGCTAGCAGCGGTGGCTCTTCCGTCCCAAGGACCGGCCCATAGATTTCCACTGCTCTCCTCTCCTCTGCCACACGTATTCATCTCCGCCCCCTGCCTTTTATCCCCAGAGCTAGGGTGGGGCTTTGCTAGCAGCGGTGGCTCTTCCGTCCCAAGGACCGGCCCATAGATTTCCACTGCTCTCCTCTCCTCTGCCTTCAGCGCATCGGCGTGTCAGGCACTGGAGTTTTATTTATGGTGATGCAGGACTCGATTACTCTACACCTAGCTACAGTTTGTCATGTGCGAAATATTCACTAAACATCCAGTTAATTTTGTGATTTGCCCATCTACGTGCAAATAACATGCGACATTAGGATCAACTGGCCGTTGACCGAAATCAATGTGTTTTGCTCTCCCCCCTTCAAAAACGACAAGGAAGTCTTTGACATGGTAAAGACTGAATTTTCGCAACTGGTTCTAGACCTTTATCTCATACAACACAACACAACACAACAACAACAACAACAACAACAACAACAACCCCAAAGCATCCTGTAAACCTAAAATACTATAAATAAACTGTGTGATTGACTTCCTTGCCGTATGGGAAATAATCTAATCTTATTTATACCTGATTCCTTTTATACAGGGATGTGGTGGTTCAGTGGCTAACACACTCAGCTTGTCGATCAGAAAGGTCGGCAGTTGGGCAGTTCGAATCCCTAGCGCCGCGTAACGGAGGGAGCTCTCGCGACTTGTCCCAGCTCCTGCCAACCTAGCAGTTCGAAAGCACGTAAAAATGCAAGTAGAAAACTAGGAGCCACCTTTGGTGGGAAGGGAACAGCGTTCCGTGCACCTTCGGCGTTTAGTCATGCTGGCCACATGACCACGGAGACGTCTTCGGACAGCGCTGGCTCTTTGGCTTTGAAACGGAGATGAGCACCGCCCCCTAGAGTCAGGAACGACTAGCACATATGTGTGAGGGGGACCTTTACCTTTAAGACATGATGAATAGCTAAAGTCCACTTTGTTTCTTGGACAAGACTTGTTCTGTTTTGGCCACTCAGTGAGTTTTTCATGCGGATGTTCAACATATAAGTAACTTCATAAGAGTTGATTCTGCAGAAATCACCCTTCTGCATTAGCTCTTATTAGCTCTGCAGGAAGCTTTCCTGTTTCTTAATTAGATTGTAAATTTAGAAGTTTAGAAATTGGGGGTTAATTAGGAAGGAAGTTTCTCATTAATTCCTGGGGACAGCATGAATATAATCCTCAATTGTTCAACCCAGTTCCAGGAGAGATCCAGTGTATTAAATTGGCAGCCAATTTTGATTAAACCCTTAGGTTATTGTTTTTTTTTTCTTACGAGGGATGAAATTCTACTTTTTAAACTTTTAGTATTCCTTTTATTGCTTTTATGTAAGCCGCCCAGAGTCCTTCGGGATTGGGGCGGCATATAAATTTATTAAAACTCAAACTCAACTCAAATTCTTCTTGGAGAGGTGACTTTTGTTCCATTAATCCCACTAAGTGTAACTGATTTAGCCTTGAAGAGGCGGGTCAAGTTATTTTCCAAAGCACCGGAAGGCAGGACAAGGAGCAATGGATGGAAACTAATCAAGGAGAGAAGCAACTTGGAGTTGAGGAGAAACTTCCTAACAGTGAGGACAATTAACCAGTGGAACGGAAGTTGCCTTCAGAGGTTGTGGCTGCTCCATCCCTGGAGGCTTTTAAGAAGAGAGATTGTCTAAAATGGCCTAGGGTCTCCTGCTTGAGCAGAGGGTTGGACTAGAAGACCTCCAAGGTCCCTTCCAACCCTGTTATTCTGCTGTGAGTGCCCCATCACTGGAGGTTTTTAAGAAGAGACTGGACAGTCATTTGTCTGGAATGGTAAAAAAAGTTTCCTGCTTCAGCAAGCAGGGGGTTGGACTAGAAGACCTCCCAAGTCCCTTCCAGCTCTATTCTGATTCATGGATCGATTGACTGATTGATTGAAATTGCTTAGGGTCTCTTGCTTGAGTAGGGGGCTGGATTGAAAGACCTCCAAGGTCCCTTCCAGCTCTATTCTGATTGATTGATTGATTGAAATTGTTTAGGGTCTCCTGCTTGAGCAAGGGGTTTGACTAGAAGACCTCCAAGGTCTCTTCCAGCTTTATTCTGACTGATTGAGTAATTGAATGATTGAAATGGTTTACAGTCTCCTGCTTGAGCAGGGGGCTGGACTAGAAGACTTCCAAGGTCCCTTCCAGTTCTATTCTGATTGATTGATTGAATGAAATTGTTTATGGTCTCCTGCTTGAGCAAGGGGTTGGACTAGAAGACCTCCAAGGTCCCTTCCAGCTCTATTCTGATTGATTGATTGATTGATTGACATTGTTTAGAGTCTCCTGCTTGAGCAGGGGGCTGGACTAGAAGACCTCCAAGGTCCCTTCCAGCTCTATTCTGATTGATTAATTGATTGATTGATTGACATTGTTTAGGGTCTCCTGCTTGAGCAGGGGGCTGGACTAGAAGACCTCCAAGGTCCCTTCCAGCTCTCTTCTGATTGATTGATTGATTGATTGATTGACATTGTTTAGAGTCTCCTGCTTGAGCAGGGGGCTGGACTAGAAGACCTCCAAGGTCCCTTCCAGCTGTATTCTGATTAATTGATTGATTGATTGACATTGTTTAGGGTCTCCTGCTTGAGCAGGGGGCTGGACTAGAAGACCTCCAAGGTCCCTTCCAGCTCTACTCTGATTGATTAATTGAGGGGGTTGGTCTAGGAGACCTCCAAGGTCCCTTCCAGCTCTATTCTCATTGATTGAGTGATTGAGTGATTGAAATGATTTACGGTCTCCTGCTTGAGCAGGGGGTTGGACTAGAAGACCTCCAAGGTCCCTTCCAGCTCTATTCTGATTGATTGATTGATTGAAATTGTTTAGGGTCTCCTGCTTGAGCAAGGGGTTTGACTAGAAGACCTCCAAGGTCTCTTCCAGCTTTATTCTGACTGATTGAGTAATTGAATGATTGAAATGGTTTACAGTCTCCTGCTTGAGCAGGGGGCTGGACTAGAAGACTTCCAAGGTCCCTTCCAGTTCTATTCTGATTGATTGATTGATTGAAATTGTTTAGGGTCTCCTGCTTGAGCAAGGGGTTGGACTAGAAGACCTCCAAGGTCCCTTCCAGCTCTATTCTGATTGATTGATTGATTGATTGACATTGTTTAGAGTCTCCTGCTTGAGCAGGGGGCTGGACTAGAAGACCTCCAAGGTCCCTTCCAGCTCTATTCTGATTGATTAATTGATTGATTGATTGACATTGTTTAGGGTCTCCTGCTTGAGCAGGGGGCTGGACTAGAAGACCTCCAAGGTCCCTTCCAGCTCTCTTCTGATTGATTGATTGATTGATTGATTGACATTGTTTAGAGTCTCCTGCTTGAGCAGGGGGCTGGACTAGAAGACCTCCAAGGTCCCTTCCAGCTGTATTCTGATTAATTGATTGATTGATTGACATTGTTTAGGGTCTCCTGCTTGAGCAGGGGGCTGGACTAGAAGACCTCCAAGGTCCCTTCCAGCTCTACTCTGATTGATTAATTGAGGGGGTTGGTCTAGGAGACCTCCAAGGTCCCTTCCAGCTCTATTCTCATTGATTGAGTGATTGAGTGATTGAAATGATTTACGGTCTCCTGCTTGAGCAGGGGGTTGGACTAGAAGACCTCCAAGGTCCCTTCCAGCTCTATTCTGATTGATTACATTAATGCTTGATGCTTTGTTAAGGTGGCATCCATGTTCAGGGCTGAGACCAGGTCTATTATCTTCAGTATCTTCTCACATCATTAATGGTTCAGACTAGCTCCTTAATGAAAGTGACTCATCCTCACTTAGCCTAATGCATTTCTTGAGTACCTTTAAATCCCCCATTTTCCGTGGCTTTTGGAGGCTCATCAGAGTGGAGTTTATTCCCCACTCTTTTCTTTTTTCTTCTTTCTTATTTGGCCTGGAAAATCTAAAAAGCACCTTTAATAGCAAGGCATTATTAGTAGTTCTTGTTTTGCTATAATCCAGTGATGGCGAACTTTTTCGGCACCGAGTGCCCAAATGAGAACACACATGCATGTGCGTCAGTGGTGAGATTCAAAACTGTTTACTACCGGTTCTGTGGGTGTGGCTTGGTGGGTGTGGCAGGGGAAGGATACTGCAAAATCCCCATTCCCTCCCGATCAGCTGGGACACGGGAGGCAGAGAATAGATGGGGGCGTGGCCAGCCAGAGGTGGCATTTACCGGTTCTCCGAACTATTCAAAATTTCTGCTACCGTTTCTCCAGAACTGGTCAGAACCTGTTGAATCCCACCTCTGATGTGCGTGCACATGAGCATGCCGAAGCTCCGGAAACCCAAAGACCCACTGGCCAGTGTGTACACCAGGGGTGGGATGCTCCCGGCATTACTGCCAGTTGGGGGGGGACATGCAAACATTTTGCGTGCCAGACCTGTACGCATTTGCACAATAATAGATCGGTGCATGCACAAAATGTTTTTTAAAAAGGAAAAAAATAGATTTGTGCTATGAAAATTGTTCTGCGCATATGCATAACTGAAAATCAAGATGGCAGCCCCGTAGGAGAACCAGTTCGGGGGGGGGGGATGGCAGGCCCGGGTCGCTGCCAGTTTCAGCAGCCCAGGCCACCAAAACACTACCGGTTCAGCCGAACCGATCCAAACCGGTAAGAACCCAACTCTGGTGCATATGCGCATTTTTGGTCATTTTTCAGGCCATTTTCCGGGCTGTTTTTGAGCCGTTTTAAAGCTATTTTCGGTCTGTTTTCTGGGCCATTTTCCGGCTGGTTTTTTGGGGCCATTTTCAGGCCATTTACGGCCTGTTTTTGATGCACTCCAGAAACCAGAAGAGTAGCTGGCGAAGGTGCGAATGCCCACACAGAGGGCTCCGTGTGCCATCTCTGGCACCCGTGCCATAGGTTTGCCACCATAGCTATAATCCATTCCAGACATTTGCCAAAGAAAGATATGCAGAGAAAGACCCATTCAACCAAAGGCTTGGAAAAGTTGAAACAGGGGAGGGGGAGAAGCAAATAAACAAATAAATATGTAAGTAAGTAAATAAGTAAATAAATACATATACACATAAATACATGCATGCATACATACTGTATGCTCTTAGTACCTGGAGCCATGTAGGCAACGTAGGGTTCCACCACAAAACCGCGGTAGACAAAAGCGCGCTCGACGAAAGCGCGTACGTGACGTCATCACAGCGCGACGAAAACATCGCGCTGTGAGCGGTAAATTTAAAATTAAAGCGAAAACCTTACCCTAACCCCCCCAAACCTAACCCTAACCCTAACCCTAAACCTAACCCTTAACCTAACCCTAACCCTAACTCTTAACCTAACCCTAAACCTAACCCTAACCCTTAACCTAACCCTTAACCTAACCCTAAACCTAACCCTAAACCTAACCCTTAACCTAACCCTAAACCTAACCCTAAACCTAACGCTAACCCTTAACCTAACGCTAAACCTAACCCTAACCCTAACCCTAAACCTAACCCTTACCTTTATGTGAATCGGCTTGCTTTAATTCTATTTTAATTTCAATTTAATTTATTTTTAATTTTTTTCATCGCGCTGCTTATGACGTCAGGTACGCGCTTTCGTCGAGCGCGCTTTTGTCTACCGCGGTTTTGACGGGTCACGCAACGTAGCTTTTCCTGTTCCTTTATACCAGAAAGGAGATTTGCCATTTCCTAGGTTGGAGGGGTTTCGCGCCATTTGATGTTCCTGGACCATGAACGGTCCTGATTTGGAGCCCTGGAAATTGAGGTCCTCTCTTTCTCCACAGGAGTGGCATAGCATGGACGGTGGCAGCCATGCAAGCTTCCTTCCACTGCCATGCCAATGAGTCTCCACCCCCTGCTGAAGAGGTCACTTCTGGAGGTGAGTGGGAAGGAGCCCAACCGCTGGGCGGAGGGGCCGCAGGGAAGACGATTAGGGGACTGGAGGCTAAAACATATCAAGAAAGTTTCCTGGAATTGGGTATGTCTTCTCTAACGAATTGAAAGACTGGGAGGGGTGTGTGTGACTTGATAGCATCTTCCCATATCTCAGGGGCTGCCCCAAAGAAGAGGGAGTCAATCTATTCTCCAAAGCACCTGAGGGTAGAACAAGAAGCAATGGGTGGAAACTAATCAAGGAGAGAAGCAGTCTAGAACTAAGGAGGAATTTTGATACAATTGACCAGTGGAACAACTTGCCTCCAGAAGTTATGGGATAGAATCAAAACCACGTGGAGTGTTAATACCACTTTATAAGGCCTTGGTAAGGCCACACTTGGAATATACGGCATCCAGTTTTGGTCGCCACGATGTAAAAATGATGTTGGGACTCTTTAAAGGTTGCAGAGAAGAGCAACAAAAAGGATTAGGGGACTGGAGGCCAAAACATATGAAGAACGGTTGCAGGAAATGGGTATGTCTAGTTGAATGAAGAGAAGGACTAGGGGAGACATGATAGCAGTCTTCCAATATCTCAGGGGCTGCCCCAAAGAAGAGGGAGTCAAGTTATACTCCAAGGCCCCTGAGGGTAGAACAAGAAGCAATGGGTGGAAACTAATCAAGGAGAGAAGCAACTTAGAACTAAGGAGAAATTTCTTAACATTGAGAATAATTAATCACTGGAACAGCTTCCCTCCAGATGTTCTGGGTGCTCCATCTCTGGAGGTTTTTAAGAAAAAAAAATTAGACAACCGTTTGTCTGGAACGGGATAAGATTTCCTGCTTGAGCAAGGGGTTGGACTAGAAGACCTCCAAGGTCCCTTCCGTCTCTGTGGTTCATATGCCACTTGAGGGTGATTTATAGACTCTGTGGCATTGCGAGTAGCCAGGAGGAGAGATGCAGATTTCACAAGATGAGCCGAAGTCCAGTTGCCTCCTAAAAAAACACCTTTGGGATATGCACCTCTGAATGGACAGAAGCCAGGGATGGTGGGATACTTTTATTACATGTGAATATAATACACTGAGGTGGCGCAGTGGTTAGGGTGCAGTACTGCAGGCCACTTCAGCTGACTGCTATCTGCAGTTCGGCGGTTCAAATCTCACCGGCTCAAGGTTGACTCAGCCTTCCATCCTTCCGAGGTGGGTAAAATGAGGACCCGGATTGTTGTTGGGGGCGATATGCTGACTCTGTAAACCGCTTAGAGAGGGCTGAAAGCCCTATGAAGCGGTATATAAGTCTAACTGCTATTGCTATTGCTATTACATGAATATACTTGCTGGAGTATATTTTTCAGAGTAAAGGACACTCCGAAGTATAAGATACATCTAGCTTTTAGGGAGGAAAACAAGAGAGAGAAAAAACCTGCCTCTTCCTCCAGGCAATTTCCCTCCTTGCAGCAAACAGCAAACAGCCGCCATGCCTCGGAACCAGTTCCCCGGTCGGCGAGGCATGGTTTTTTAATTTTATTTTTTTAATGCCCTGCGCATGCACAGACCTATGGGTCTGCTGCGTATGTGCGGCCGAGCGAACGGCCAGGAATGCGTGCAGCAACCCACCCCTCCTCCTCTGGAAGCCTTGTCCAGCAGGATACCACGCGGCCACCTGCCCACAATGGAGTAGGAGGCTGAGCCACACGCCATTGCCACGGCCACGAGGCAGTTGTTGGGCGCGCGGATGGCCTGGCCGTGGGGGTTGTGAGGTAAGCCATTGCAGGGTGCGAGGGGCAGTTTCAGCACCTCCTCTTGCTTTACCTCACGCCGGCGGCACCACGAGCAACTGGAGAGAAAGGGAGGGCGGGCAGCTGCAGAGGGACTTAAGTAGGGCTTATTTTGAAGGTAGAGCTTATATTCAAGATCTCACAGACTGGGCCTCCTCCGGGTGCCGTCGACCGGACAATGCCGGCTGGCGGCTCCCTGGGGGAGGGCCTTCTCTGTAGCTGCGCCGGCCCTGTGGAATGATCTACCCGTAGAGATCCGGACCCTTCCCACTCTCCCGGCCTTCCGTAAAGCCACCAAGACCTGGCTGTTCCGGCAGGCCTGGGGCTGTTGATCAATGTCCAGCCCCACTTAGACAGAATGGATGGTAATCAGGAGCCAAGGTGGCGCAGTGGTTAAATGCAGCACTGCAGGCTACTGCTAGATCAGCAGGTCAGCGGTTCAAATCTCACCGGCTCAGGGTTGACTCAGCCTTCCATCCTTCCGAGGTGGGTAAAATGAGGACCCAGATTGTTGGGGGCAATATGCTGACTCTCTGTAAACCGCTTAGAGAGGGCTGAAAGGCCTATGAAGCGGTATATAAGTCTACTGCTATAATTGTAATTTTAACAACTGTATTTTTACCTTTAATTTTTTAAATGCTTATCTTGTCTGTAAGCTCCCCCAGAGTCCCAAGGGAGTGGGCGGCATACAAATTTTATTAAATTGAAATTGAAATATTATGTGCCTATGTTTTTAAAAAAAACCTTGCTAGGGCTTATTTTCGGGATAAGTCTTATTTTGGGGGAAAACGGGGGTATTTTCAAATCAAACTGGGGGAAAAAAAAGCCAATTGATATAATCCAAATTCCTTATTGAGCACCCGCTTTGGAGAAATCTCTTTTAAGTTTCCTAAAATCTGATTTTTTATCGCAATTGGACCATATTTTCTATAACGAACGGTGGGATTTTAATCTGCTGGCTTTGCTCGCTGCGTTGACTTGTTTTCCTGCTTTAACAATGACTATGCTGCTTAAGTACAGGTAGTCCTCGACTTACGACATCTTACTCAGTGACCGTTCAATGTTACGCCGGGATTGGAAAAAAAGGGGAATTATGACGTACGTTTTTCACACCTATGACCGTAGTGGCATTCCGGCGGTCATGTGATTTATATTCAGATGCTTGACAATTGTCTCACATTTATGACGGTTGCAGTGTCCCGGGGTTACGCGATCCCCTTTTGTGACCTTCTGACAAAGCAAAGTCAAGGGGGCAGCCAGATTCACTTAACGACCTTGTTACCAACTTAGCAACGGCAGTGATTCGCTTAACAATCGGGGCAAGAGAGGTTGTAAAACGGGGCAAAATTCACTTAACTTGTGTCTCACATAAGAACAGAACTTTTGGGCTCCGTTGAGGCTAACGGCTGCCTGTATAGCTCTTTTTAATTTATTTTTTTATTGTTGAATTCATTGCAAGATTGTGAAATTTCTGCTGGAGAAAGCACGAGACTTCTCTACCCAAACATTCTGGGAAAAGGCGTATTCACAAGGGATGCGACCAGGGGTGAAATCCAGCAGGTTCTGATAGGTTCTGAAGAACTGGTAGCGGAAATTTTGAGTAGTTTGGAGAACCAATAGCAGAAATTTTGAGTAGTTCGGAGAACCGGTAGCGGAAATTTTGAGTAGTTCAGAGAACCGGTAGCGGAATTTTTGAGTAGTTCAGAGAACCGATAGCGGAAATTTTGAATAGTTCGGAGAACTGATAGCGGAAATTTTGAGTAGTTCGGAGAACTGATAGCGGAAATTTTGAGTAATTCGGAGAACCGATAGCGGAAATTTTGAATAGTTCGGAGAACCGACAAATCCCACCTCTGGCTGGCCCCAGAGTGGGGAGGGAATGAAGATTGTGCAGTATCCTTCACCTGCCACACCCACCAAGCCATGCCCACCAAGCTACACCCACAGAACTGGTAGTAAAAAAATTTGAATTTCACCACTGGATGCAACCCTACATCGCTATGTTGGGACAGAATTCTTGTGGTAGCCAAGCTACTCTCTGAACTGTCTCCAAAAAAGGTATTGGAGGTATCCAGGTGAGACATCTGGGGACTCCAACGTACCTTCAAGATAAGCTTCATCTGCTCCCAGTGGTGGGACACAACTGTTCTTATCAAATGTGCAGAATATTTCCGATTGACACTGGTTGCATCAATGTAATTTGCTCTCATTTTTCTTTTTTCCCTCGTAGCGGATATTATTTCAACTATCGAATTCAACCAGACGGGGGAATTATTAGCCACAGGGGACAAAGGTGGCCGAGTTGTTATATTCCAGAGGGAGCCCGAGGTATGTCTTTTCCCCAACCTTTTAAACGTCTCCAGTTATTGTCAGAGAAACTCCGTTTCTTGAAGTGTTGGAACTACGAGTAGCTCTCTTTACTGTGCCCAAATTCCAGGTACCCTAAATGCTTTAACGCCATTTAAACCCCCTGCTCAAGTCCTTCCAACTACCGGTTCGGTGAACCAGATGTAAAATTAGCCCAGTCCGAACCGGCTGAATCCGACCCCTAGTCACAACTATCCATTAAAATCTGTTCCCTGTCCTGTTTGCTGGCTGTGCGAAACCAGACAGTTGCAGAAGTACAAATGGACAGATTTTGCCACCCCACCCACCTTAAAACTCTATCGGCAAGTCCCTATATCCCTATGGAGACTGCAATTAGTCCAGAATGCAGCCGCGCGAGCGATACTGGGTGTGCCAAGGTACACCCATATCACACCTATCCTCCGCGAGCTGCACTGGCTGCCCATTGGTCTCTGAGCATGATTCAAGGTGCTGGTTATCACCTTTAAAGCCCTACATGGCCTAGGACCTGGGTTTCCTACGGGACCGTCTTCTGCCACATACCTCCCTCAGACCAATAAGATCGCACAGGATGGGCCTTCTCTGGGTACCTTCAGCGGGACAATGCCAGCTGGCGACCCCTAGGAGTAGGGCCTTCTCTGTTGCCGCTCCGGCCCTATGGAATGAGCTGCCCCCGGAGATCCGGGCCCTCCCCACTCTCATGGCCTTTCGCAAAGCCATTGAAACCTGGCTTTTCCAGCAGGCTTGGGGCTGTTGACCCCTCGATGGAGGTCCAGCCCCGTCTGATTGGGTGTCTGTTGCGTTCCTTTTTAACTTTGTTGTGTCTCATTGTTTTTAATAATTCCTTTTAATTCTTTTTTCATTTCTGTAAGCCGCCCGGAGTCCTCCGGGATTGGGCGGCATAGAAATTCAATAAATGAAATGAAATATCGACGGCCCACTATGAGAATACATAAGGGGAATTCATTTCCGGAATCAAAACCTCCATGGCCAGCTGTCCTCGGGTGTGTTTATCAGGAGGACAACGGCGCTTTAGAGGAGAAGTAGAGGAAGGTGCAGGATGGGCTGTGGGGGGGGGGGGGCAGGGCCGCGCGGGAGAGTCCTGCAGGTGAGGCGACTCGGTTTCTGTGCTCATGCCAACCGGAAGTTATGTGTTCGATGGTGTAAAAGAGAGCTGAAAAGCTGCATTGCAGTGCTCAGTGTGCGTTCACTGGGGGAAACATTCACGTTAGCAAAGATATTCAATGCAAAGTCTCAGACGTGCATGTCGGCTCGGACAATTCCTTCCACACGAAGTCATAAATAGTGATACCATCTGTCAGCCTCCACCTTCCCCCCCCTCCCCATTCGCTGCCCCATTTCTCAGACTCGGCCTGAACAGATGAATATCTCCCCCTCCCCGCCTAATATTCTTCCTTGGCAGGCTGCCTCTCATCTCCCCCCCTCCCGCCCCCCTCCAGAATGTATCATGCCTTCTATCATCACGGAAGCGAGACTTTTGTTTTTAATACACCTACGGACCTAGAAATATATGCATGGGTTGCGTTAGAACAGTTACGCTGCCTAATTTGAGTGCATTTTAATTCCCCCTCCCCTGTGAGCAGGTTTCCTTCTCCCTAGTCGCAATTCGCTGTTTTGGTATTCCTGATCCTGGTTGCGTATTTTTTCCTTGTGTCCCTCATTTGAGCCGTTTGCTTCTGGATATTATCTAAATTCCGAAAGTATTTTTCTGGAAGCCGCTGCCTCGCTAAACCAACCCTAGTGGGAAAGTCTGCTACTCGGCCACACTTTCTAGGCACCTCACTTCCACCAGAAGATGCAAGGGGAACGAGTAGGGAGCAACCCTAGCCGCCCGGAGTCCTCTGGGATTGGGCGGCCTATAAATAAAATTAAACTAAACTAAACTAAACCCTGAAAGTTGCCCTTGTGTTCGCAGACCGGTCCCAGAGGTGGGATTCAGCCGGTTCGGACCGGTTCAGGGGAATCGGATGCTAATTTTACATCTGGTTCATCAAACCAGTAGTTGCAATGACTGGCTGGCCACGCCCACTATGCCCCTCCCATTTTGGATGCCTGGAAAGTGCAGGGCCCACATCAGTGGTGGGATTCAGCCGGTTCGCTCCTATTCGGGAGAACCGGTTGGTAACTTTCCAGGCAGTTCGGAGAACCGGTTGTCGGAAGAAATCTCCTTTTGTTTTCCCCCACTTTACAGGGCTAATCCTGTAAGGAAGGCAGGAAAGAAACATTCTGGTTGTTTCTAGCCTAATTTTTATTGCCCTGCTTACAGAAACTGCCTCTCCTGATTACATTGTAAGAGCTAAAGCGAAGCACCGATCGACAGGAGCGACGTTGAGTTGGCCACACCCACCCAGTCACGTGACCACTGAGCCCCATCTACCCAGCTGGCCATTAGGGCAGAGAAAAGGTTGTTAAATTATTTGAATCCCACCACTGGGCCACATAGAGGGTTCCATGAGGGTGAAAAATGGGCCTCGCCGACGTTCCGGAAGTCCAGAAACAGATCTAACCCGGGGGCGGCCCGGGGAGACTCAAGGAAAGCCTCCAGATCTTGGAGAAGATGAAAACAACCCCCCCCCAATGGTGCAGGAGGCCAAGAAGGCCATGCCCACCGAGCAACCGGGCAGAGAACCGGTTGCTAAAATTTTTGAATCCCACCCCTGACCTCAGAGCATAGTGGGGCTCCCCTCAAGAGCCTGGCATTGGGATGGGCAGCATCATCAAGACTGTTCTTAAAAAAACAAAAACAAATACGTGGGCACAGTGGGTAGAGTGCAGTACTGCAGGCCACTTCAGCTGACTGCTATCTGCAGTTCGGCGGTTCAAATCTCACCAGCTCAGGGTTGACTCAGCCTTCCATCCTTCCGAGGTGGGTGAAATGAGGACCCGGATTGTTATTGGGGGCAATATGCTGACTCTGTAAACCGCTTAGAGAGGGCTGAAAGCCCTATGAAGCAGTATATAAGTCTAACTGCTATTGCTATTGCTATTCTATTAATTAAATTAATAGAATAGCAATATGAAGCGGTATATAAGTCTAACTGCTATTGCTATTGCTATTCTATTAATTAAATTAATAGAATAGCAATATGAAGCGGTATATAAGTCTAACTGCTATTGCTATTGCTATTCTATTAATTAAATTTCTTAGTGCTTAATAAACATCGCATTGTCTGGATATTTAATTTGCTTAACAGTACAGATTCCATTCTTACTCTCCATCCCTTTTTCCCCCAACCACTGGTAAAACAAGTTCCACGTTTGATAATATTCTGTGTCTTCTTTCGGCTTTGTTTTCAATGCCACTCTCTCCATTTCTGCACAGTCTAATAATATCGCCTTAATTACCTCTTCACCTTGCAGCGTTTCTTCATTTTTCCAATATTGTGCGAAGGTAATCCTCGCTGCTATTGAGGAAAGCAATACTAAATATGTACTTTTCTTATCCAATTTTTCTGACGTCATCCCTAATAAAAACAGTTCAGGTTTAAAATCTACATCTTTTCTAGCCATCTGTGTATTTTTTGCCCATTTTCTTTCGCACAAGGCCACCACATATGATAGAACGTGCCCGTTTTTTTAAAATTACATTTCCAACATTTGCTAGACACATTTTAACAGGTGGCCAAATGCCATCTATAAAACATTTTATATACATTATCTTTATCTTGGCCCGAAATGCTGGTTTCCTGTCTCTGAAGTCAGAAAGGCAGAGATATACCCTGATTGTCATATTTTCTTGTTTTCAGAGCAAAAGTGCGCCTTACTGCCAAGGCGAGTACAATGTTTACAGCACCTTCCAGAGCCATGAACCTGAATTTGATTATTTGAAGAGTTTGGAAATTGAGGAAAAGATAAACAAGATAAAATGGCTGCCGCAGCAGAACGCAGCCCATGCTCTTCTGTCAACAAACGGTAAAAAACAACAACAACATACGGTTAACCCTGATCAAAGCCCGCCAGGTAGATTTCAGGTTTACGCGATCTTGAATTCCCCTGATCTTTACTGACACACATGACATGCCACATGGGGGAGAAAATCCTCCACAGGTGAGCTACAGGGATACAACCCTCCGCCCCCCAAGCAGGATATAGCATCCGAGATACCAAATCCTCAAATATTGTCCTTGCATTCTTGGTGAAGATTTTCCCCTGTTTCCATGACTTCAAGAGGTCATCTCTTTCACCCAAACTCCCAACACTTTCCCAAAAATATAAGAAGGAAACAGCTGTGGCTTCCTAAAGAGAAAGTTCTTGCATGATATTTTCTGGGGTCAACTCAAAAGTGTGTTGTTGTTTTTTTCAAGAGGAAACTGGACTTTCTTTCTTTGAAGAAGTTTCACTTCTCATCCAAGGAGCTTCTTCAGGATTTGTTCAGGAAGGATTGATAGTCCTTGCAGACAGCTGGTCGTTTGCATCCTTTTAGAGGGTCCTTGAGGCCACTTGGAGATTTGTGTCTTTTTTAAAGATGTTTTACTTCTCATCCAAGAAGCTTCTTCAGCTCTGGCTGGATGGTGGGGAATGAAGGATTGATAATACTTGCAGGCAGCTGGTCATTTGCATCCTTTTTAGAGGGTCGTTGAGGCCACTTGGAGGTGTGTCTGTGTCCTCAGGGTCACCTGAGTGGTGCAAATGGGCGTGGAGCCTTCTTGGAGCTGTTGAAAGGACTTGTGTTGTGGAGTCCACACCCATTTGCACCAATCAGGTGACCCTGAGGAGGCAGACAAACCTCCAAGTGGCCTGCAGGTGGACGATGAATGGCCCCTCCCAGAATAAACAAAAGAGGAACAAAAGGGGAGTGGAGTTTGCAGGAGACAATTAGTTCGCTTAATTGATTCATGACTCTCTGAGACTCCTTGCCAAGTTTTGCAGATCTCGGCCTGGCAGCTTTCCAAGCCAGAGAAGGTCTGTGACCGTAAATCCTCCCTCGAAAGACTTTGCTGGATGTGAATGAGCAGAATTCACAGTCAATTAATAAAAAGGGGTTTTTTTTGTCGGGACAAGGAGTTTGCTTCAGGCTCTCGAGAAGTCTAGGTCAGAACAGCCCTCCTCCCTCCCCCTCCCTCCTTTTTGATTCTTCAAATGACCATTGGAGTTCTTGGAAAGTTGTCAAGGAGACAAAAAGAAATTTCCCTTCGCCTCAACTTCATCCGGCTGTCATGTCCCTGCAGTGAAACCTCCCAATCAAAGGAATTTTTTAGAAGATCTGTACAATGACTGTGACTTCCAAAATTCTTTTACATAGCAGGATAGACGTACTTGGGGATAAAAAAAATAAAAGAAGTGTTTTGAAAATGCAAAAAAGAAAGAAAGAAAGAAAGAAAGAAAGACCCTCCAAAATCCACCAGGTATTCCCATACATTTCCTATAGGTTTACTTCTAGCCATGACTAATGAACATCTGTGCTAGAAACATCCTTCTAATGTTTCGTTTTTAAAAAAAACCCTATTTAAAACAGGCAATAAATGAAAACAACCACACAAGACAAAAAAATAAATTTGCTAAGTACAGCGAATCCTCGGCTTACAATTGCCATTGAGCCCAAAATTTCCACTGCTTAAGTGAAACAGTTTGATAACTGAATTTTGCCCTGTTTTACGACCATTCTTGGCACTGACGTTAAGCGAATCGCTGCCATTGTTATGTAAGTAACCCAGTGGTTAAGCGAATCCGGCTTTAGCCTGTGCAAAAGGTGAGGATGTAACCCTGGGACGGGGCAATGGTCATAAATGTGAGTCAGTTGCCAAGTGTCCAAATTTTGACCACATGACGATGGGAAGGCTGCATCGGTCGGAGGTGTGAAACATGGTCATAAAATTGAGTTGGCATTTCAATCTTCTTCAGTGCCCTTGTAACTTCGGTCCATAAATGAACTTCTTGTAAGTCAATTAATACCTGTATTGTGTTAAAAAAAACAAAGTTGTGACACTTTGTGTTTTTTCGTAACTACGATGGCTTTTTGGTTTGTTTGAAGATAAAACTATTAAATTGTGGAAGATCACCGAGCGAGATAAGAAACCCGAGGGATATAATTTAAAAGACGAGGAAGGAAAGCTCAAGGAATTATCCATGGTGACTTCACTTCAGGTGGGTGCTTGGAATTTTTGGGGTTTTTTTTCCCCCTTGTTTAAATTGTAATTCTTTTATTTAAAACTGGCTGATAATCCAGCCTTGCCCGGGTATTTATTTATAGGGGGGAAATGTCTGGACAATCTGAGTTTTGTCCCGTTTTACGACTTTCCTTGCCAGGTCGCAAAAGGGGATCCCACCAGGGGTGAAATTCAGCAGGTTCTGACAGGTTCCAGAAAACGGGTAGCGGAAATTTTGAGTAGTTCGGAGAACCGGCAAATACCACCTCTGGCTGGCCACGCCCCCATCTATTCTCTGCCTCTCAAGTCCCAGCTCCTCAGGAAGGAATGGGGATTTTGCAGTACTCGTCCTTCTCAACTTTTGTTGTTCGGGTTTTGCAACCTCTCAGAACTTACTTCGATTCCGCAGCGACGGGCCAGGATGGAAACTGCCGTTCGGCATTTTCTTGTCACGTGTGCAACCGCGCAGCCGCACAGCTTAGAGGGAACATTGCTCCCTAAGCGAACTGTTGTTAAGTCGAGGGCTACCTGTACGGTACGCTCCCTTCAAAAGCCCCTCGAAGACAAAACCTGTTGTGTTTCTTTCTACAGGTGCCTGTGCTGAAGCCCACGGACTTGATGGTTGAAGTCAGCCCCAGGAAAGTTTTCGCCAATGGCCACACCTACCACGTGAATTCCATTTCGGTCAACAGCGATTGTGAGACTTACATGTCTGCGGACGATCTCAGGATTAACCTTTGGCACTTAGCCATTACCGACCGGAGCTTCAGTATCCTTTGGCGTCATTCCCCTGATCCTGGGAGAGGTGGGGGTCGCCCGTAGATTTCGGACACCTCAGATGCAAACAAACACCGGTGTCCCGTACAAAGCACTCTCCATTTCTCCATTGTGCCCATAAACGCTAAGAGCCGTGGTGGCGCAGTGGTTAGGCTGCAGGCTACCTCTTGCTGGCTGCTGGCTGCCTGAAATTTGGCAGTTTGAATCTCACCAGGCTCAAAGGTGGACTCAGCCCTGCAGCCTTCCGAGGCGGGTAAAATAAGGACCCAGGTTGTTGGGGAAAAGACGCTGACTCTGTAAACCGCTTACAGAGGGCTGTAAAGCACTGTAAAGCGGTATATAAGTCTAAGTGCTACTGCTATTAACCTTCCTTCCTTCCATTCTTCCTTCCTTCCTTCCTTCCTTTCTTCCTTCCTCCCTCCCTCCCTTCCTCCCTCCCACCCTGCCTCCCTGCTTGCCTGTGGTTAGAATAAAGTATTGCAGGCTGACTCTGCCCACTGCCAACAGTTCAATTCTGACTGGCTCAAGGTTGATTCAGCCTTCCATCCTTCTGACGTTGGTAAAACGAGGACCCAGATTGTTGGGGTTGTCAAGACTCAGCCTTCCCTCCTTCCAGCCTGGCAAGATTCTTGTAATATAGGCACGTAGCAATGAAGCGTCTGCTTGAGACTGTTCCCAAGAAATTCTTGATTGCCGGAGCCTGGCGATGAGTTTCCTTAACCGGCCTTCCCAACGCAGACATTGTGGACATCAAACCCGACAACATGGAGGACTTGACTGAAGTCATCACAGCCTCGGAGTTCCATCCCCACCACTGCAACCTCTTCGTCTACAGCAGCAGCAAGGGTTCCCTCCGGCTGTGCGACATGAGGGCCTCGGCGCTCTGCGACAAGCATTTCAAGAGTAGGTTACGGACAGTGGTGGTATTCAGCTGGTTCGGACCAGTTCGGGCGAACCGGTAGTGCCCACCTGCCCCAGCGCTATTTTGTCCTATTTAGCCACGTTTTCTAAGCCGTGCGTCGACATGCACACACTCACATTTTTGGTGTGCGGTGAACTGGTGGTGCAATTATGTGAACCCGCTTCCAGTTGCAGAGCTGCCTTCTTGAGCTTTCAGTGGGGTGGAAGAGCATGGCAGGACTTTTTGTTGGGAGGACATCCAAAGGGTTCTTGGGTTAACTTTTTCTTCCTGTGACTCGACAAGGACGAGGGTATCTGAGTCGGTCCCGTCTCAGCCGCAAGATGGGGGATGGCCAGATTTGCAATTATTACAAACGTCTCACCAGACGCTTTCTTTAAATGGAAAAAGAGGCTTGCAACGGTAGCTATTGAGCAAAGATCCATGTTTACTTCCTCTCTTGTGGCCAAGAGAACAGGGGTATCAAACTCATGGCCCACAGGCCAGATGCATCCGCGGTGAAATGCTACTGGTTCGGCCTGCTTCAGCCGAATCAGTAGTAAAAAATGCTACCGGTTCAGGCAAACCAGTAGTCAGCTATGCAACAAATCAGCTGTACCACGTGATTTATATTCACTAGAAATTGTGTGGCACAGGTGATTGTTACACAGCTGATCATTGGAACTTTAAAAAAACTTTTTAAAGCATTTTTTTTACTACAGGTTTGGGTGAACCGGTATTAAAAAAATGCTTTAAAAAGTTTTTTAAAAATTCAGATGATCATGCGACACAGCTGATTGTTGCACAGCTGATCGTTGGAACTTAAAAAAAAACTTTTTAAAGCCTTCTTTTTTCTACAGGTTTGGGCGAACCAGGATTTTAAAAATGCTTTAAAAAAGATTTTAAGAAATTCAGATGATCATATGGCACAGCTGATTGTTGCACAGCTGATCATCAGAACTAAAAGGTTCCGATGATCAGCTGTACAACAATCAGCTGTGCCGTGAAATTTCTAGTGAATATAAATTGCGCGACACAGCTGATTGTTGCACAGCTGACTACCATTTCACCTGAACCGGTAGCATTTTTTACTACCGGTTTGGGCGAACTGGCCCAAACTGGTAACATTTCACTGCTAGATTCTAGCAAATCTAAATTACGTGGCACAGCTGTCCCACCCCCACCCCCGCTCGCCGTTCGCTTACCTTTGCAGACTCAGAAAAGGCTTCTTAGCGCCTGCGAAGCGAACCGGTAGCAGACTTCAGAGCATTTCACCCCTTGGATGCATCACCCGCTGGCCACGCCCACCCCTTTTTAGTGAAGGGGGGAAAGTCACGATACGTCACGGGATGACAATGTGATGACATTAAGTTTGACCCCACCCCTGCTGTAGAGTGATGGGAATGGTTAGTCCGGTTTGATCACGAGACCCGTTTTTGAGCGGAGGAACTTTTGACAAGAGACGGACTCCACACCACCAAGTGTGAATTGGAGGAGAGGCGTCCTTTTAATGTGCATTTCAAGTGGAAATATGCAAAATACTTCACAAAATGAGAAATGTTAAATGTTGTGGAAAAAGCAGCTGTGTAGAAATGTGACATACTTCCTTCCTCCCTCCCTTCCCTCTCTTTTTTCCTCCCTCCCTCTCTCTCCTTCCTTCTTTCCTTTCTTCCTCCCCTTTCGTCCTCCCTTCCTCCCTTTCTTTTTCCTCCTTTTCTTCCTCCCTCTCTCTTTCCTTCTTTCCTTCCTCCACTTCCATCCTCCCTCCCTTTCTTTTTCCTCCCTCCCTCCCTCTCCTTCCTTCTTTCCTTCTTCCCTCCCTCCCCTTCTGTCCTCCCTCCCTTTCTTTTTCCTCCCTCTTTCCTTCTTTCCTCCCTCCCCTTCCATCCTCCCTCCCTTTCTTTTTCCTACCTCCCTCTCCTTCCTTCCTTCCTTCCTCCCCTTCTGTCCTCCCTCCCTTTCTTTTTCCTCCCTTTCTTCCTCCCTTTCTTTCTTTCCTTCCTTCCTCCCTCCCCTTCCATCCTCCCTCCCTTTCTTTTTCCTACCTCCCTCTCCTTCCTTTCCTTCCTTCCTTCCTCCCCTTCTGTCCTCCCTCCCTTTCTTTTTCCTTCCTTTCTTCCTCCCTCTCTTTCCTTCCTTCCTCCCTCCCTTTCTTTTTCCTCCCTTCCTCCCTCCCTCCCACCCTCCCTTTCTCTTCTCTTCTCCTTCCCTCTCTCCTCCCTTCCTTCCTCTCATTCCTTCCCCAGTTTTTGAAGAACCAGAAGATCCCAGCAGCCGTTCCTTTTTCTCGGAAATCATTTCTTCGGTGTCAGATGTGAAATTCAGCCACAGCGGGCGCTACCTGCTAGCGAGGGATTACCTCACTGTCAAAGTTTGGGATCTGAATATGGAAACAAAGCCTATAGAAATATATCAGGTATTTTCCCCGTGTCTTTTTATGCGCCATGCCATGAGAGTGATGGGAGTGGCTATGGGTTACTGCGTCGTTGTGCCAAAGAGATCTGGCGACATAAGAATTGTTCTGTCCCAGAGGGGTTGGGATGGGGGCTGCTTTTCCCCCCCACTGAAGCCCACCTACACCATTGTTGACAATGAACCTTTGACTGGACTGAAGCAAGAGAAGACCAGTAGTTCCCCCTCCCTCTTTCTCTCCCTTTCCCTCTCCTTCCCTTTCTCTCCCTCTCCTCTTTCCCTCTCTCCGTTTTCCTTCCTTTCTCTCCCTCTCTCTCTCTCTTTCCCTCTCTCCCTCTCCCCCTTCCTCTTTCCCTCTCTCCCTCTCCCTTCCTTTCTTGCCCTCCCTCCTTCCTCTCTTCTCTTTCCCTCTCTCCCTTTTCCTTCATCTCCCGCTCTCTTCTCTCTTTCCCTCTCCATTTCCCTCCCCTCTTTCCCTCTCTCCTCTTTCCTCTCTCCCTTTTCCTTCCTTTCTCTCCCTCTCTCCTCTCCCTTTCCCCCTCCCTTTCCCTCCCCTCCCTCTTTCCCTCCCTCTCTCCCTCTCTCCTCTTTCTTTCTCCCTTTTCCTTCCTCTCTCCCTCTCTTCTCTCCCTTTCCCTCTCCCTTTCCCTCCCTCCCACCCTCTTTCTTTATCTATCTATCTATCTATCTATCTATCTATCTATCTATCTATCTAATCTATCATCTATCTATCTATCTATCTATCTATCTATCTATCTATCTATATCTATCTATATATCAATGAACACAGATTTAGGGATCAAATGAAGATTTATCCTTAGAACAGAAACTTCTCTTCGGGAGTTAGGCAACCAATCGATTTAAATAAAAAATGATACTAATTTCTTTTTTTTTAAAACCACACCGTCTGAAATAGAATTGCATCTAAACATTTTCCCCCTCTGTCCATAGGGAAGATATCGCAATGGGATTTGGACGGGGATGTTAAGGCTGCAAGGACTACGGATAAATAGTCTGACTTTCAATAATGACCCCCTTCTTTTTTCCACCAAACAGGTTCATGACTACCTTAGAAGCAAGTTGTGTTCGCTCTACGAAAACGACTGCATTTTTGACAAATTTGAATGTGCATGGAATGGGTCTGACAGGTAAGATATCGGCAGCACCTGTCTAAGCAGTTGACAGGCTCAGCCTCTTGCCCCCAACCATCTGGGGCCCTTGTTTTACAACCTGGAGCCTGTCAGGATTGAACTGCTGGTACTCGGCAGAATTAGCCTGCAATACTGCAATCAAACCACTGGGAGGGAGGGAGGGGGGAAAGAAGGAAGGAAGGAAATGAAAAGGAAAGAAGGAAATGAAAAGGAAGGAAGGAAGGAAGGAAGGAAGGAAAATTGCAAGAGCAGATTTATATACTGCTTCACAGTGCTTTAAGAGTTTTACAGAGTCAGCACATTGCCCCCAACAATCTGGGTCCTCGTTTTACAACCTTGAGCTGCTGAGGATCAAACTTCTGGTAGTTGGCAGAATTAGCCTACAACACTGCAATCAAACCGCCTGGAGGGAGGGAGGGGAAAAGAAGGAAGAAAGGAAATGAAAAGGAAGGAAGGAAGGAAGGAAAATTGCAATAGCAGATTTATATGCTGCTTCACAGTGCTTTACAGCCCCCTTTAAGAGGTTTACAGAGTCAGCCTCTGGCCCCCAACAATCTGGGTCCTCATTTTACCGACCTGGGAAGGCCGAGTCAACCTTGAGCCCCTCAGGATCGAACGGCTGGCAGTCAGCAGTCAGCCTGCAATTCCGCATTGAATTTGACAGTCCTGCCTTACATTTTCTCCCTGCAGACGTCACCTATCGAAGTGTTATGCACAAGCCACGCTGGCATGGGGCGAGGGTTGCAGCACCGGGAACTTCCCCTCCTTCCTGGCCAGCTAACTAATCTCCCTGCTCTCTTCTTCCTCTACTCTACAGCGTCATCATGACCGGGGCCTACAACAATTTTTTCCGAATGTTCGACCGAAACACGAAGCGTGACGTGACGTTGGAGGCCTCCCGCGAGAACAGCAAGCCTCGGGCGATCCTGAAACCTCGCCGTGTTTGTGCCGGGGGCAAGCGGCGGAAAGACGATATCAGCGCCGACAGCCTGGACTTCACCCAAAAAATTTTGCACACCGCCTGGCACCCCACGGAGAACATCATTGCTATTGCGGCCACAAACAATCTGTATATCTTTCAAGACAAAATGAACATGGAAGTGCATTAGGTCCCACTGGAGAGAGAGAGAGAAAGAGAGAGAGAGAGAGAGACGTGTTTGGACCCTTAACGCTATTTGCTTGATGGGAGAAAGGCCTTTATTGGGAAGTAAACACTCTGCAAATCGACAGGGCTTACTGCCCAATAAATGTCTGTAGCAATAAGATGGAAGTGGATTAATTATTCCATGGCCCACCACCCAGTCTTTTGGCGACCACTCTATATTTTAATTCATTGCAACCGCCATACAGTCATCTCAAAAATAAATTCTCCATATGACCAGGTGGCTGGCGTCTGTTTCATTACTCGTCATTTTATTGTGGTTACTGAAAGACTCTTGGGCAGAGGTGTTAAACTCAAGGCCCAGGGGTTGGATCCGGACCGCGGGGTGCTTAGATCTGGCCCACGGGACAGCCCTGGAAACCACGAAGGAGCGCCTGCGGTGCATCCGAAAATGGAGATTGGGTGGGTTGCAGGAGGCTGCCGCAGCCAAAAACAGAGCTCGCGAGGGTTGTGGAGGGCCCTCCCAAGCTCCGCTTTCACTGGCAGAGGATTGCAGGAGACCGTCCAAGCTGAAAACGGAGATCGGGAGCCTGTTTTTTTCTGGCAGAGTGCTCGGGCCATCACTGGCACGCCCAACACGTGACGTCGAGCTGGCCACACCTACCCTGCCATGCCCACTCTGGCCCTCCCAAGGTGAAACACAACCCTGAAGTGGCCCTCGATGAAATCGAGTTTGACACCCCTGCTCTTGGGTATTCACAAGGTGGCTGGAAAGCCACTCAGTCCAGAAGAAGGTTGTTCGACACCGTCCTTGTGATCGGAGGTCAAAACCCCAACGTGATGCTGGGGTAAATATACGGCACCCAGCTTCATCCTGCTACGCCAGCACGGCCTTGAGAACCATCTTAAAACAGGGAAACTAAACTCTTAAAATATAATTGGTATTTAGGCTGTCGGTTTGAGCTCCTAGCTGGGCGATTTGGCTGCAAAGGTTTTGAATTCAAAGCACACGGACGACGTCTCCTCGAATGGCAACGAAATGTTTGCAGGCAAATTGGCAGCTTGGGGCTCAAACGGACAGCCTAAATACCAACCCAAGCTGCTAATATTCATATGCATGTCAGAATTGGTATCCTCAATTCAAAGAGCGGAGAGGCGGCTTGGGATGCTGGTGGGCTTTTGCAAATTTCTTTGATTTGCTGTCTCCCCCCCCCCCATTTTTCTCAGAGAAACCCTAATGATTAGGAATGATTAGGAATAATGATGAATTGGCTCTTTCTTTATTTAAACCAGGCTGATAAGAGACTCAGAAGGACCCCAAAGAAAGAGGAGACATGCTACAAAATCTCCAGTGGCTGTGGCATGCACGATGTGTGGAATCTGGTACATTAATGTACTATATGCATATAAAGCAGTGGTGGGTTAGCAATAGCAGTTAGACTTATATACCGCTTCATAGGGCTTTCAGCCCTCTCTAAGCGGTTTACAGAGTCAGTATATTGCCCCCAACAACAATCCGGGTCCTCGGAAGGATGGAAGGCTGAGTCAACCCAGAGCCGGTGAGATTTGAACTGCCGAACTGCAGATAGCAGTCAGATGAAGTAGCCTGCAGTACTGCACTCTAACCACTGCGCCACCTCGGCTCACCTCGGATTCCGGATCCTGTCGCAACCGGTATGCTGCGACGGTGCCGGACGTCCACCACGGGCATGGGCACTATGCACACATGCGCACCCACTGCCCTGCGATGCTCCAGCTATTCGGCGGAGCATCGTGCAGGTGCCGTACACTGCGCGTGGATGTGCAAATGCAGGTAAGGAATGAGGGCAGGCGGGCGGGCCCTCCAAAGCACTGTTGCGGTACCATGGCTGCTGCTCCCAGCAGCCACCGGTACGCCCGTACTGGGACGTACCGGCCGGAACCCACCACTGATATAAAGGGACCGAAAAAAAGACAGCGAAGAGTGTGCCATATTTTTAAATCATTATTTTATGCTTGTGATCAGGAGGACAGATTCAAATCCGGATGTTCATTATCATTTCCAGAGTTAAGCAATCGTGCTTATCGCCTTAAACCATTTCTTTGTGGAGGGGGAAAAAAAGGTGAGGGGAACAGAACAAAGGCCCCTTCCTCAGGAAAAAAAAAAGTATCACCCCATCGTACCGTTGAATTACTTCAATTCTCTTCGTGGGATTTAATGATTGGCAGAGAATTTAGGACCAAAGGAGTTAGGACCAAAGGGAGAACGGAAGGTGACGCCCACACCTGAGCCTGGTCTCGTGGCGCCTGGCACAAGTCGTAAATGGGAGCATTTGTGCCCAGGCTTCATCACGTACCCTCGTTTTGACATCATTGTCAGTATTACAGCTGAGTCCTTCACCTGCGGAATACAGTCGATTATTGAGAATAAATAGAAGGCAAACTTGTGTTTTTAGCATCTTTGGTTAGCTAAGTTAGTTCTTTAGAAAATCCTGCTTATTATGCTTTCAATCAATACGCCGCTCGGCGTCCTTCTAGATGTACAGATCATTGAGCAAGGCAGAGATATTATTAGGCTGCATGACGTACCGCACTAAATGCCATTAAATCTAGCAGTGTAATCCTCCAAAGTCTGCTATTGGTTTAGTGAGTCTGCTGCTTTTAGGTGCGCTCGCGCAGCACTGAAAAAGGAATATTTTGAAGCCATTCCGAGTCTGCAAAGGTAAGTAGAACAGCTGAGGGAGGGGGGAATCCACTGCGCCACCCGATTTAGATTAGCTAGAAAGCAGGAAATCCGACGATTCTAGCTAATATAAATCGCGCATCACAGCTGATCGTCGTCCAGCTGATGGTTGTAAATACTGGTTCGGCCGAACCTACCGATTCAGGCGAACCGATCTGAACCAGTAGCATTTCGCCCCTGATTAAATCTGATTGCAAAAACCAAGAGCTGGTGTTAACAACCAGAGCTCAATAGGCAACGGACAGGAAAGGGGAGAACAAAAAATTGAAGGCAAATCTGAACGCTTTCTGAACGGTATTCCGCCAGTCGTGTTCCACTTTCACATGCCGGCCCGCCGGGGAGAGCTTCGACAGGCAGTTCAAGCAGGAGAGGGCCTTCAGCTCAAAGACCGGCCACTTGCTCCCCAGGCGGCCTTCCAGGATGGTGCTGAACTCGACCACGCTGCCCTGCCTCAGGTTCAGCAGCACCTGCTTGAACTCGTTGCTGGCCTTCAACACAATGTCCTTAGTGACATCGTCCTCCTCGGGGGCCCGGTTGCCATTCCCGCCACCGAGCGGCATGCCCACAGTTATTTCGAATTTATACCGGTCGAACCTCTTGATGTGACACTGGTGCTTGGTCAAGTACTTCAAGCGGCAGAGTTCTTCCTCTTCCAGGGTGGCGTTTCTGGGATCGCACGCAGGGTACGTTTCTCCGTACAAACACCTCAGCCAATCCCCAAGGAAATAGGGAAGCATATTTATGGTGGACTCGGCGCTGTTCTCAATGCTGGTGACTCGGACGTACTTGAACCGCCCTGTCCAGGTGACCCGATGGCCTTCCAGGTGGCTGCATATAATTTGAGTCCGCGCCATGTTAGTTTCTTTCCAAGCCCGGGGCCCGCAGAGAAACCCGTACTGATTCCACGTCAACGTCGAATTGTACACTTTCATCCCTTCTGAGCGATAGACGTAAAACCAGCAGAAGAGGACGATGGCTGAAAGCCACACCAGGATAAGCTTCACGATTGAACTCTTGGTCAGGGACGTCACCATTTCGACTGCGGAGACTCTGGCCCGCGTGCACATGTGGAAGAGCAGAGGAACCGCACAGAGGGCGAGCGTGACCACGATCTTGGTCAGTTCCAATGTTATTAGCCACCTTAAGAATTGGAAAAGACCCATCAGGGCGACACCCAACATTAAGACCGGAAGGGCGAAGAGGAATAAGAAGTAGCCCACGGAAGCCCGAAGGAGACCAAGGCTGGTCGATTCCTGCAGAATCACGACGGAGAGCTCACACCACATGAAGCAGACCAAATAAGGAACCAAGTAGCAATAGATGCCCTTGAATTTCTTCAGTCGTGCCATGCGATATAAGAGGTAAAACAAGTACAGGAACAAGAGGCAGGGGAGGCTGAGGTTCAGTACCAGGACGCTGCCAAGAGGAAGGGTGTAAAATGTTTTACCCAGGAGCTTCACGTAACCCCAGTGGTCGGGGGCCCCTTGCAGCAGGCAGAGGGCCCCCGCAGTCACCTCAGTCAGCAGGGCCCTTCGCGTGTAGGGTTCGGCGCTGGTGCACAAACTCATGTAACTCGTCACCATGAAGAAAACGGAAATGGTGGCCAGCTCGGAGCAAGGCATCCATTCCTTGCTGGCTATCGGGAAGGAGAAGAGGACGAAGAGGACCGAGAGCAGGAAGTGGAAATAGGGCTCCAGGTGATTCCAGCCAAAATTCCCCTCCGCCTCGTCGACATCCAGATCGGGCTCGAAACGAAGCAGGAGGTCCGTGAGGGTGCGGAAGTTCTCCCACGCTTTGCTGTCCTGGAAGACTTTCAGGGTGCAAATCACCATGGAAACGAAGGAGAGGTAGAAAATCACCAGGGGGATGAAGAAGGCGAAGAAGTCGATGGTCAGGTTGCTGAGGACGAAGAAGAAGACCAGGGCGTTGATCTGGTGGGTCGGGACGATGGTGGACAACCAGTGCATGCCAGCTTTGGAGGCCGCCTCGATCAGGTGCTCCTTGATTTCCATGATGGCATGGAGGGGATACTTGATGATCTAGAAAGAGAAGATAATACACAGGTCACCCCAAACAGCAGAGAGGAGCAAACGAACCCCGAAAGGCCCTTTTGGACGAGACTGGTGGGCTGGCTAAGCTAGGAAACAAGTTCTGAACAAGTTCTGAAACAACACCTGTCAAGGCCCTGTTTTGTCTCTTCAGACAAATAAACGTGTTGGGAGTGACTGCAAAGATATCTTCCAAGGGGACAGAGAGGCCCAACTGCACCTCTGGGGTGCTCTACAATGGGCTGCCCTTGAAAAGTGTTCGGAGACTACAGTTGGTCCAGAATGCAGCCGCGCGAGCGATATCGGGTGTACCTAGATACACCCATGTTACACCTATCCTCCGCGAGCTGCACTGGCTTCCTATTGGTCTCCAAACGCGCTTCAAGGTGCTGGTTATCACCTTTAAAGCCCTACATGGCTTAGGACCTGGATATCTGCGAGACCGCCTCCTGCCACATACCTCCCAACAGCCGATAAGATCTCACAGGTTGGGCCTTCTCCAGGTGCCGTCGACCGGACAATGCCGGCTGACGACCCCTCGGGGGAGGGCCTTCTCTGTAGCGGCGCCGGCCCTGTGGAATGATCTACCCGCAGAGATCCGGACCCTTCCCACTCTCTCGGCCTTCCGAAAAGCCACTAAAACCTGGCTATTCCGGCAGGCCTGGGGCTGTTGACCTCATGAACGAGGTCCAGCCCCACCTAGATTGAGTATGGTGTGTTGCTTTTAAATCTGTTTTCTCTTTCCCTATTTTTTAACTTTTTATCTTTTTAGTCTTGTACTTTGTAAGCCGCCCGGAGTCCTATAGGATTGGGCGGCATATAAATTTATTAAATTACAATTACAATTACCTCTTTACTCTACTGCAGGGGTCTCCAACCTTGGGAACTTTAAGACTTGTGGACTTCAACTCCCAGAATTCCTCAGCCGGCTGAGTGGGGTGCAATCGGTTAAACAACCGGTTCGGTGATCGCGCGCAGCGTTCAAAACATAGCAATTTGAAGCTCAGGCTGCTTCAAATTTTCGGTAATTTTCGTGGCTGGGGCCCCTCCCATTAGTGTTCCATCCACTCTTGCTCAAACCAAATGGGATGGCTTAGGGGTCTTGCGCGTATGCCTAGCTGCTCCGCAACCGACATGCTGATTAAGCATCGGGTGCATCCGAGGTCCACAATTGCCCCAACTTCACCCAGGCGGACATGAAAGCGGATCCCCAACCCCGAAAAGTTCAAGGAAGGGGAAGATTCGGGTGAATGTCAGCGTTCCAAATATCCGCAGATGTGCCAACGCGTCTCTCTTAATAAATTGGAACTTTTGGGAAAGCTCTGCCTTGGACTCTGATTTAATTTTGGATGATATCTGGAACCCTGACGTTGACCTTCTAAGGTAGTCCTAGTAAACAGAACAGCAGAGGCGAACAAATCAGCTGTGCCGTGCGAATCAGCTGAGCCAGAAAGACGGAAATATAGGACAACATAGGGTGGGGCCAACTGACCGTCGACGCGATGGGTTCACCTGAACCAATCCGAACCAGCTGAATACCACCTGTGTTGGAGGCCTCTGCTCCAGTGGCAAGCCACAAGATATCAGAAAAAGCCAAGGTAGGAACATCTGCAAAGGGGCTGCAGCCAAGGCCCACCCACTCCAATCTGTTGCCCAACCAAGGTTGGGAAGTGGGTGTGAAGGGGTACATAGATCTCTGGAGGGTGCTGCCCAGGAGCTGAAGAACACACTTAACCACAACTCAGTGATCAATGGGCTGGATTTGAACAAAGCAAGCTCTTCCCTCTTTCACTCCCATAAATACGGTTGGGGGGTCTCAATAAGACCCACCTTTGGTTCCGCACCTGACGCTGGGTGGTCCCAGTGTCCCCACCGCCTAGGACCTGAAACGGGTCCTTCGGGAGACTCCCCAATGGAGGAGTCCTGATCCATGCTTGACATGCTCTCCCTTCCTTTGTGGGCTGCTCCCTGGAAACCGCTCTACATGGGGCTGCCCCTGAAGAGTGTTCGAAGACTGCAGTTGGTCCAGAATGCAGCCGCGCGAGCGATAATGGGTGTACCTAGGTACACCCATGTCACACCTTCCTCCGCGAGCTGCACTGGCTCCCCATTGGTCTCCGGACGTGCTTCAAGGTGCAAGTTGCTATTTTTAAAGCCCAACATGGTTTAGGACCTGGCTACCTGAGAGACCGCTTCCTGCCACATACCCTCCAATGGCCAATAAGATCACACAGGTTGGGCCTCCTCTGAGTGCCATCGACCGGACAATGCCGGCTGGCGGCCCCTCGGGGGAGAGCCTTCTCTGATGCTGCGCCGGCCCTGTGGAATGACCTACCCATAGAAATCCGGACCCTTACCGCTCTCCCCTCCTTTCGTAAAGCCACTAATACCTGGCTGTTCCGGCAGACCTGGGGCTGTTGATTATATCCAGCCCCACTGGACTGGTTGTATGGTGTGTCAATTTTTAACATTGTATTTCTTATCTATCATTTTTAAATAAGCTTTTTTATCTTGCTTGTGAGCCGCCCAGAGTCCCAATGGGAGTGGCATACAAATTTTATTAAACTCGAAACTCGAACTCGAACCCTTTCGGGGGTCCTTTGTGTGCCCTCCACCTGCCCTGAGCAAAAGGGTGGAGGAAGACATCTTTGGCATCGGAGCCCTCCAGCCGTTCACCTTTTGTTGGAAGGGGAGCTCCTCAGGGCTCTTTCCCGTCAGCTCGTCGTCGTCGTCATCCTGAGGGATCATACTTGACGGGATGATACCCTTGGCGTACTTCTTGGTTATTTCAACGAAGTCATCCAAGGCCATATAGTTCTTAGCTGAAAAGCATTCGAGAGAAAAATATCGATATGGTTCCTCCTGAGTGTAAGGCGGAAAACGAGAGGGTCCCAACCAGGCAGCCCTCCCTACCGGTGATGCTTTTCACATTTTGTTACCACCGGTTCGCCGCGTGCACCCTTTCCACGCATGCGCCCGGCCTTCCGTGCATGTGCTTTGCTCACGTGTGCGCTTCCTGCACACGTTCCCGGCCTCAAAAATGTGCCTAAATAGGACGGCACAGAGCCCGGGGCAGGTGGGTGGCCCACCGACCCGCGATTTTTGCTATTGGTTCAGGCAAATCAGTCCGAACCAGCTGAATACACCTCTGCTCCCTACCTTCGCTGCTGACCAATCTCTCCAGCATCCTTCTCTGCTTCTGGACAGGCTTTGGAAGTGGTCCCGGGGGCTGGTCTCCCTGGCCTGTTCTTGGAAACACAGGTAGGTGTGAGCGTTTTAACAGGAAGCCGGACACGAAAGAGTTAAAACAAATGAAAGCCACACACACACATATAAAGCCTCCTGTGCCTTTCCCCATGACCAGGAACCCCACTCATTTGCAGGCCCAATTGATACAATTATAACCTGGACATACCGTATTTTTCGGAGTATAAGACGCACCAAGGTTTTGAAGAGGCAAATTAAAAAAAAAAGTTTTTGCACTCTGCAAACCTCCCCAAAACGACCCGCTTTTCACGATAACGGGCCTGGGTTTTATTTATTTATTTTTTTCAAAAAAAGGGCATGAATAGCCTTTAGGAGGCTTATAGGGTGCTCCTGGGGGAGGGGGTGGGGAAAAAAATCCTGTTTTTCACTCATTTCTGCCCTCCCCAGCCCCCAGGAGCTCCCTGAAAGCCTCCTACAGGCTCTGCACGGCCATTTTGATGAAGGGGGCAGGGCTTCGGGAGGCAAAAAAATGTACTGTATTCAGTATATAAGACGCACCCAGATTTCAGCCTCTTTTTTAAGGGAAAAAGGTGCGTCTTATACTCCGAAAAATGCAGTAGGTGGGTTCCTACAGGTTCGAACTAGTTCGGCCGAATAGGTAGTAACTCGGATACGTTCTATCCTGGGCGCCGTCATCTTTATTTTTTGTTCTGCACATGCTCAGAACAATCTTCATTGAAAGATGCAGGATCCCACCCCTGGACCTGGAGGACTGACATTCCATGTCTGCCACTTTTCAGATGGATGGGCTTCACCCCAGAATTCGTCAGCCAGAGAGAGAAACTTCCTTCACAGGGCCTCTCTTATATAGGCAGCCTCTTAAAGTGGCAGTAACCCTGCTCATTCTCATTGCATCATCTCAGTTGACAGCCTTACAGCAGCTGGCCAGCTATTAAAACATCATTACCTTAACAAGGATACGATACAATTACTTCGTAATCGTGAAAAAATGGCCCTTAGGTCACTTGTTTCAGCCCCGTTGCAACTTTGAATGGTCCCTAAAAACTATTGTAAGCCGAGGAATACTTATAAGTCATTTATTAAATTTATGAAGCACCCGTCTCGCCATCCCAAGCCACTCTGGTTCAGCACACAACTTTAACGTGCAAATATATGATACAGACCCTCACTGTCCACTTCTCCAACATTTTCTAATAGTTCTGAAACAGCCAATTCCTTTTTCTTCTTCGGGTTTAATTTCCAGTAGATGACCAAAGCTGCTTTTCTCACCGCTCTTTCCAAATTCGTCTCGGATAACAATTGTTTCACTTCTTGCACGTTTTCTGAAGTGATGCCTCAAGAAGAAGGGGTGGGGGGAAATTGCAAAGGTTATGTTCTGATCTAGGCTTCCCCAGCAGCACGAAGCCGAGTCCTCATCCCAATAAACCTCTTTTACTTAATTGACAGTGAATTCCTCTCCAGCAAAATCCCGGCCCACAGATAGTTCACAATTACCGACCTTTATCGGGCTTGGAGAGTAGCCAGGCCGGTATCTTTCAGACGCTGCAATACTTGGCAAGAATGCAGGAATGAACTAATGGTCTCCTGCAAACTCCACTCCCCTTTCGCTCCTCTTTTATTTCCTCTGGGAGGGGCCATTCACCGTCCACCTGTGGCCTTACTCCCAAGTCGACCCTTGTTCCTTAGCTGTTCCCTCCGTCTGGCAATTCTGTGCATGCACACACTGGGAAACAGGCTCCAGCTGTTCATCTGCCTCACTGATATCTGACTCTGACGGCAGCTGATAACTGCCGGACTCCAGGACTGGCCCATGTTTCTCCCCAACCTCCTCACTGTCCAAATCTACTGCAAGCTCCACTGGTCATTGGTGGGCCACAACAGGTTAGATTTGACTCCCCCAGTTGCAAGACCCACGCTACAGAGGTTTCTATCCTGCTTTACAGAGTGGAGAGTTGGTCTCTGACGGAAACAGCATCCAAAATTAAATCAGAGTCCAAGGCAAAGTATTGCTCAAAGTTCCAATTTATGAAGAGAGCCATGTTGGCACATCTGGGGAAACCCGAATCTGAAAGCTTCCCGGTTTCCCCCCACCCAGTTGGAAGTTCAAGATCTTGCCCCCCCACACCCACAAGTCCATCCCATGGTCCAATCTCCCACTGCTATGCTGGCAGCTTCCACCCATCCAGTTCCGGTCAGGTGCAGAGACAAAGAATGACCTTGGCTTTCTAGAAAGGAATTTTGTTTTGGCTACATCGCATCTAGCTCCGTACAATTCCCCCCTCCCATTTTCCCACAATAGAAAATAATAGAATTATTTTCTATTATGGGAAACCGTATAATAATAATAGAAACCGTAGTAAGCTAAAGATCCAAAAGAAAAGAGGGCTGCAGGCCTAACAGCTAACTGTTGTAAGTCGAGGGCCGCCCATGTGCGTTCAAGCGGGATCCTACCTTTTCCTTCCGCCAAGCAGGTTCGCAGGATCTGGAGGGCTTCCTTCTGCCCCTGTTTGGCCGCTGGGATCAACCACTCCACCGCGCTGCAGCTGTTCAGCTCCTCATCCTGCTCTTCGGCCAGCTTCAGGTAGTGCTTCCCCACCTGTGAAACACCGAAGGTTTAACCCTTGTTTTGATCGGGGAAATGTGTCCCTCGCTTAACAACTGCAGGGATTCGCTTAACAACCGGGGCAAGAAAGGTCGTAAAACGGAGCTAAGCTCACTCAACAAATGTCTCGTTTAGTGACAGACATTTTGGGCTCAGTTGTGGCCGTAAACCGAGGGCTACCTGTAATATCTAGGAAGACTGTCATCTCCATGGCCTTCTAGAGCCCTTGTTATACTAATATTATATAATAAATATAAACAATAAATATAAACAATAAATATAAATAATATAATATAAATAATATATATAATATAATATAATGTAATAATATATTATAATGTAATGTAATGTAGTATAATGTAATATATATTTAATATAATAATATAATATAATATAATATAATATAATATAATATAATATAATATAATATAATATAATATAATATAATATTATAATATAATATAATATAATATAATATAATATAATAATATAATATAATATAATATAATATAATAAATATAATAAATATAATATAATATAATATAATAAATATAATACAATACAATACAATATTATGATATTATGATAATAATATAATAATATAATAATATAATATAATAATATAATAATATAATAATATAATAATATAATATAATAATATAATAATATAATAATATAATAATATAATAATATAATAATATAATAATATAATAATTATAATAATATAATAATATAATAATATAATAATACAATAATACAATACAATACAATACAAAACGTAACGTAACATATATCATCATCTTTTAACGACCCCATAATCCCTTGTGGGGGTGGAGTCTGGGCAACTGAATGCAGCCAAGTGTTTACTGGCCCGATGCCCTTCCCTGTCGCCAATCTGGAGTTTTATGTATAATATACAAAATAATAAGTGTCATTATTTTACTCTTTTACAGGTAGTCCTCAATTTACAGCAGTTCATTTAGCGACTTTTGAAAGTGACCACAGCAGTGGAAAAAAGTGACTTATGACCGCTTTTCACCCCTACGACGGTTGCAGCCTTCCCGTGGTCACGTGATCAAAATTTAGACGCATGGCAACCGGTTCATACTGTACTTAAGACCCAAGGTCACGTGATTTCGTTTTGCAACCTTCAAAATCAATAAGGGAAGCCAGATTCACTTAACAACCGTGTTACTCATTTAACATCTGCGGCAATTCACTTAACAACATGGGGCGAGAAAGGTCATAAAACAGGGTGAAACTCACTTAACAAGTGTCTTGCTTAACATGGGGCTCAATTGTGGTGGTAAGTTGAGGAAGTACCTGTAATATCTAAGAAAACTTCTCTATCTAAAGCCCTTGTTTACTTAGTTTTTATTTTACTCTCCTATTCCTTTTCGGTGCCTCCTCGTCTATATTATTTCCTTAAAACGTTTAACGGGAAAAAAGAGGTAAGGACAGTAAGAAAGCATGCACAATATAACCTCTGTCTGCGACTTCGGTTCTCCAGCTTTTGCTCTGGCCAGCAGTTCTTCAAATCCGGGAGCATCCATCGTGATTCCTAAACAAGCCAGAAGAGACAGAGAGAGAGAGAGAGAACGACAAAGACAGAAAGAAAGAGAAAGAGAGAGAGACGAAGAGAGAGAGAGAAAGAATGAGAAAGACAGAGAAAGAGAGAGAGGGAAAGACAAAGAGAGAGAAAGACAGAGAGAGAGAAAGGCAGAGAAAGACAGAAAGAAAGAGAGACAAGAGAGAGAGGGACAAGAGAGAGAGAGACAAAGAAAAAGACAGAAAAAGAGAGAGAGAGAAAGACAAAGAGAGAGGGACAAGAGACAAAGAGAAAGACAAAGAGAAAGACAGAGAAGAGAGAGAGACAGGAGGGAGAAATAGAGAGACAAAGAGAAAGACAGAAAGACAGGGAAAGAGAGACACAGAGAGAGAGAGACAAAGAGAAAGAGAGAGAAAGAGAGAGAGAGACAAGAGAGAAAAAGAGAGACAAAGAAAAAGACAGAGAAAGAGGGAAAGACAGAGAGAGAGAAAGACAGAGAGAGAGAAGAGACAAAGAGAAAGAAAGAAAGACAGAGAAAGAGACAGAGAGAGAGAGAGACAAAGAGAAAGACAGAGAAAGATAGAAAGAGAAAGAGAGAGAGAGAGAGAGAGACAAGAGAGACAAGAGAGAGAAAGAGAGACAAAGAAAAAGAAAGAGAAAGAGGGAAAGACAGAGAGAGAGAAAGACAAAGAGAGAGAGACAAGAGACAAAGAGAAAGACAGAAAGAAAGGCAGAGAAGAGAGAGAGACAAGAGGGAGAAATAGAGAGAGAAAGAGAAAGACAGAGAAAGAGAGACAGAGAGAGAGAGAGAGACAAAGAGAAAGAGAGAAAGAGAAAGACAGAGAAAGAAAGAGAGAGAGAGAAGAGAGAGAGAGAAAGAGAAAGACAGAGAAAGACAGAAAGACAGAGAGAGAGACAAGAGAGAGAAAGATAGAAACAAAGAGAAAGACAAAGATAGAAAGAGAAAGAGAGAGACAAAGAGAAAGAGAGAAACAGAAATAGAGAGCGAAAGAGAAAAAAACACAGAGAGAGAGAGAGAGAGAGAGAGAGAGAGAGAAAGAGAGAGAGCTTTACTCACAGCCCAGTGATCGATCTCCCCACTGCAAGGACAGAAGAGTTCTAGACTCCAGTGGGTCACCAAGAGGGCAAAGCAGACAGCTGGCCTCGAGTGTCAATCTGCTCAGTCCGGGGTGCCGGCCTTTGGGCAGGACTTAGCAGCTTGCGACGGCCCTCCTAGGGTGACACACTCCTTGGAAGAGAAGTCTTTTAAGCAAAATCTTTTCCTTGGATGGCCTTGAGCAGCCAGGCGACACCCAAAAGTAGACTTGATTTAGGATCCTAAGATACGCCCAACAACCTTAAAGGGAGAAATTGCAGTCGTTTGTTGTCCTTGGGAACACCTTGCCACCTTATTTCCAGGACAGAAATCCCAATATAGACAATAATTAGGGAGTTTAGCTCCTACCGTCTCTCTAGGCCTGTGATGGCGAACCTATGGCACGCGAGCCATCGCCTGGCTCAGCTTCACAACACACACACGTGCGCCTCCTGCCGGCCAGCTGACTTTCAGATCTCTGCCGCGTATGTGGAAGATGTGCCTGCATGCACAGGAGGGGGGGGGGGTCACGGCAGGGGTGAAATTCAGCAGGTTCTGGAGAACCGGTAGTGGGAATTTTGAGTAGTTCGGAAAACCGGCAAATACCACCTCTGGCTGGCCGCGCCCCCATCTATTCTCTGCCTCCCAAATCCCAGTTGATCGGGAGGGAATGGGGGATTTTGCAGTATCCTTCCCCTGCCACACCCACAAAGCCATGCCAGGCCCATCAAGCCACACCCACATAACCAGTAGTAAAATAATTTGAATTTCACCACTGGGTCACGTGTGCATGTGTCGGGGGACCGTGCTTGGGGGCCCTGTCGCACACAAGAGTAGGGGCATGTGGGAGGGGATTTGATACGCGCATGTGCAGGGGGCGGGGGCATTGCATTATGGGTGTGGGCATGTGTGTGCGTGATTTCATCCCGCAAGGAGAAAAAAGATTAGCCATGACCGCCTCTAGACCAACTTGTGAAATCTGAAAATATTTTAATGTCATATAATGCCGTTTCACAACTGTTAAGCAATCTAAATTTCTTTTGCCAAGAAGATCAATACTTTAAATATCCGACCGGCAATATGTAACTGATCCAAAGTGTTTACACCAAATATCCGCTTCTCAGTTCTGTCACTTCAAACACATCTCCAAAATAACAGGATTATGGAACAATTAAATCGGAGTTTGCTTAAATTTAATTGGGGGGATTAAACCAGGGGTGGGTTGCTGCTGGCATTACTCCCGGCTCGGTGTGCAAAAAAACCAGCATTACTGCCGGTTCGGTGCGCATTTGCACCTAAAATAAGTCTGTATATGCGCAAAATGTTGGAAAAGGGGGGGGATACATTTCTGCAATGAAAAATTGTTCTGCACATGCGCAGAATGAAAAATCAAGATGGCGCTGTAGGAGAAGAGGTTCGGGGGCGTGGCCGGCCTAGGTTGCTGCCGGTTCCAGTGACCCAGGCTGCCAAATTACTACCGGTTCGGCTGAATCGATCCGAACTGATAGGAACCTACCTCTGATAGAAACTGAGCTCTTTTCAACCAAGGTGCAAGGGAGGAGCCCCCCCCCCGCCCTCCCCCCAAAGCATCTGAGCCGCTCTTAAGAAACCACATCATGCCCTTAAATGGGCCTCTGGCCAGCTGGGATGCCAATCTTTAGCCCGGTTCTGCCGCCAAGGGAAAAGCTATTAAATAAGAGCATCCTTTCAACCTTCCTTAAGCGGCTGGCTCAGCATCCAGCCATGTTTTTCAACTGCTTGGCTGCAACCTTGGTTATTAAATAATAATAATAATAATAATAATAATAATAATAATAATAATAATAATAATAATAATAATAGGTGGAAGGACTTAAGAGGGCAGCTCTAAAATGTAAATTTAGAAATGTGAATTTGAAATGTAGACATACTTAGGCCTCTCCTTCCCTCTTTCTTTCCTTCCTCTCTCCCTCCTTTCCCATCTCTCTTTTCTTCCCTCCTCCCTCCCTCCTTCCTTTCCTCCCCCCTCCTTACCTTTTCCCTTTCTTTCCTCCCCCTTTTCTCTCCTCCCTCTCTCCCTTCCCCCTCATTTCCTTCCTTCCTTTCTCTCTCCTCTCCTCCCTCCATCTCTATCCTCTCTTCTTCTAGTTCCTGTCCCTCCCTCCCTCATTTCCTTCCTTCCTCTCTCCTATCCTCCCTCCCTTTCTTCCCTCCCTCTTTCTTCCCTCCCTCCCCCTTCCTTTCCTCCTCCCCTCTTTCTCTCCCTCCCTCTCTCCCTTCTCTCCCCCTCATTTCCTTCCTTCCTCTCTCCTCTCCTCCCACCTTCTAGTTTCTGTATCTCCCTCCCTCTTTCTTCCCTCCCTTCCTACTCTCTCCCTTTCCTCCCTCTCCCTCCCTCTTTCTCCCCTACCTCATTTCCTTCCTTCCTCTCTCCTCTCCTTCCTCCCTTTCCTCCCTCCCCCTTCCTTTCCTCCTCCCCCCCTCATTTCCTTCCTTCCTCTCTCCTCTCCTCCCTCCCTCCTCCCTCCTTCTAGTTCCTGTCCCTCCCTCTTTCTTCCCTCCCTTCCTCCTCTCTCCCTTTCCTTCCCGTCCTCCCTCTTTCTCCCCTACCTCATTTCCTTCCTTCCTCTCTCCTTTCCTCCCTCCCTTTCTTCCCTCCCTCCCCCTCCCTTCCTTTCCTCCTCCCCTCTTTCTCTCCCTCTTTTATACGCCACCACTCTTGCTGTTTAGAGATCTTCTAGAATCAGCCGAACCCAACCAGCATCCCAAAGGAAGAACCTACAAGGTCTCTTCCAAGTCTTGTTTATCTGTCTTGTCTCCAAGAGGTTTACTTTGAGTGGGTAACTCTCTCTCTCCGGGCCCTTTTAAGGGTGTGCTGGGACAGGCTGTTTATCCAGCCCAACCAACCCCCCCCCCCCTCGCTCCTTCTCCCTAAGTGCCCCCCCTCCGCAGCTGTCACGGGGCCAGAGGGATGGGCTCAACTGCCTACTCATCCTTTCTTTTCTTTTTAACACCTTCTCCCTCTCTTTCTCTCTCTCTCCTCCTCTTCTCCCAATATTCAGCCCTGCGTCCATCACGGGGCGGGGGAGGAGGGAATTGTCGCCCCCCCTCCCGCTTTTGCAAACGCTTGGCACTTGGAGGAGGGGGGGGTCGCTGCTTTTGGCCGCCCCCCTCCCCGCTTGGTTGCAATGACGTCCGCAACCTTTTGCCAGATGCCAACTGGAAGAGCTGGACGGGAGGGGGGCGGGGACCATGGGGAGGGGGCTTCCTCTGCCTTTCTGGAGGGGGGGGGGGACTTAAAGCAACTGCAGCTTCGCATACCCCCATCCCACCCGGCCAGCCCTAGCCCCCCCCCTTTACTCAGCTTAATCCCCCCCCAAATCAAAGCCCCCGCGGGGGTCCCTCGCGACCCCTCGCCCACCTAGATGCCCCGGGAACCTACACCCCAGCCCTGGAGGGACCCCCGTTTCCCCCCACCCAATCTCGCCTGGAGTTTCCCCAGGAAGAGGCAAAGGAAGAAAAGAATCAAAGCCCCGCGGGGGTCTCTCTCTAGCGACCCCTCCCCAAACATCATTAACTTAATTAAAGTGTTCTGCAGCTTCGCATTCCCCCACCCCCCATCCCGCCCGGCCAGCCCCAGTCCGTCCGTCCCCCCTTTAACTCGGCTTGGCGTTTCAACCCCACCCGCGGGGGTCTCTCGCGACCCTCGCCCACCTAGGCGCCCCGGGAACCCACAACGCAGCCCTGAAGGGACCCCCGCCCTCCAGCCGGCCAGCCCCAGCCCCCCCCCTTAACCCCGCCTGGAGTTTCGCCCGCAGGGGGGGTCTCCCGCGACCCCTCCCCAAACCCCGCCACCCACCGTCCCCGGACAGCAGGCAGCCAAGGCTCGGGGACCCGCAGCGCGTGCCCGAACTCGGCGGAGACGCGCATCCAGGAGGGTGGGCAGCCAGAGCGATGGAGGGAGACCCCCGTCCGCCCGCCCACCCACCCACCGTGCTTGCTTGGCGGCTGCTTCCACGCTGCAGGGCGAAGGTTCCCGGCCCTTCCTCGGCTGGCCCTCCCTGCGCGGACGGGAAGGAGGCGAGCGGGCTCCCCGGGGAGGAGGAGCCGCCGCTGGGTAGCTCTTCCCTCCCCGGCCGGGACGGCCCCTCGCCGGGCGGGACGGAGGGCGGGGAGGCGGCGGAGCGTCGAAGGCCGGTTGGGGAGGGCTGGGGAGGGGGATCCCGAGCCCTTTTCTCTCGGCTGTTATCCCCCGCCCCTCCCTTGGTCTCAACCTGCCAGCCCCTCGGGTCGTTTGCCAGCCGGAATCCGCATTTTCCCCGAGTCAGAATAGAGATGAAAGGGACCTTGGAGGTCTTCTAGTCCAGCCCTCTGCTCAAGTAGGAGACCATTCCAATCAATCAATCAATCATCAGAATAGAGATGGAAGGGACCTTGGAGGTCTTCTAGTCCATCCCCCTGCTCAAGTAGGAGACCATTCCAATCAATCAATCAATCAATCAATCAATCAATCATCAGAATAGAGCTGGAAGGGACCTTGGCGGTCTTCTAGTCCATCCCCCTGCTCAAGTAGGAGACCATTCCAATCAATCATTCAATAATCAGAATAGAGCTGGAAGGGACCTTGGAGGTCTTCTAGTCCAGCCCCTTGCTCAAGTAGGAGACCATTCCAATCAATCAATCAATCAATCAATCAATCAACAATCAGAATAGAGCTGGAAGGGACCTTGGAGGTCTTTTAGTCCAGCCCCCTGCTCAAGTAGGAGACCATTCCAATCAATCATTTAATCAATCTATCAACAATCAGAATAGAGATGGAAGGGACCTTGGAGGTCTTCTAGTCCAACCCCCTGTTCAAGTAGGAGACCATTCCAATCAATCAATCAATCAATAATCAGAATAGAGCTGGAAGGGACCTTGGAGGTCTTCTAGTCCAGCCCCCTGCTCAAGCAGGAGCCCCTTGACCATTTCAACCAACCAACCAATCAGAATAGAGCTGGAAGGGACCTTGGCGATCTTCTAGTCCAGCCCCCTGCTCAAGTAGGAGACCATTCCAATCAATCAATCAATCAATAATCAGAATAGAGCTGGAAGGGATCTTGGAGATCTTCTAGTCCAGCCCCCTGCCACTCGCGCTAGCCACACCCATCCCTTGGCCTTATTTTCAGGGTAGGGTAATATTTGCCCCCCCCCCCAAAATTAGGGTTCAGCGGCCTAGGCCTTCCACGCCCCCGAACCAGTTCCCTGGGAGGTGCTGTCGGCGGCGCCATCTTGTTTTTCAGTTCTGCGCATGTGCAGAACAATTTTAATTGCACTGCGCATGCGCGCAAAACGCACACACGAGCGAACTGGCAGTAGTGCCTGCCGGAAACACCCCACATCCCACCCCCAGTCAGCCCGTCTCCGAAAAGTTACTCAATTCACACTGTAAAGGGTGAAATAGTGAATAATTACAAATAATGCAGTGGTGAGAATAAAAAAAGCAAAGTCGAGGGGGAATCCAGATTCACTTAAAAAACCAGACTGCTAACTTCACAACTGCAACGATTCACTTAACAACTGTGGTCGGAGTGTCACAAAACGGAGCAAGATTCACTTAACAACTGTCTCACTTAACAGCAGACAGTTTGGGCTCTGTTTAGAGCGGGATGTGTAAAGGATGACAATTTCTTCGTTTGCTCTAAAGGGACTGCGTCGTATGAGAGGAATCTCTACAAGCAAATGGGGAAATGCAAATCCTAAGTGTCTATTTGTCTAAGCAAATCTTGTCAGTTTTGACTCGCCTAGTTGTATTGCTTATCTGGAGTCTCTGCTTAGATTGGCCCAGCATTTCCGAATGGATGCAAAATCTCTGTTCCTAAAGACTTCCCGCTTCTGCTTGAGGCTGTTTTTCTGTAGCTGGGAGAATGAAGCTGCTTTCTGCTTTTAAGAACATGTTTCTCCTCTTCTCCTTTTAGGAGAAATATAATATTCTAGCTTTTTTTTTAAAATATTCCCCAAATATTTCATTCTCTAGTGGGCGGGGGCGGGGGAGGCTTCCCGCAAACTGATCCTTTACAGCGAGATCATTAAGCTTCCGTATCAAAAGAAACACATTTTAGATCAGTGTTTCTCAACCTTGTCAACTTGAAGATGTCTGGACTTCAACTCCCAGAATTCCCCAGCCAGCGAATGCGAATGTTTTAGATCTAGTACAATTGCAATGCAATTATTGTTCATGTTTGTATCGGTTTTATTTATAGAGTTGCTCTTGACACTGAAGTATATTCCCACAACTTTATTAGTTGTTCCTCTGTGGAGGGAATTGTGCAAACTTCCCAGTAGGTACCGTATTTTGCAGAGTATAAGACGCCCCAAAGTATAAGAGGCACCTAGCTTTTAGGGGGGAAAACAAGGGAAAAAATCTGCCTCCTTGTAACAAACAGCAAACAGTACAGACAATATACAAACTGTTTGTAGTGTTACATTTCAGATTATACTTGTGCAGAGGCTGTTAAAATTGATGTGGCTTTCTGGAAGTATACGTTATTCTCTGCTATTTAAAAGAAGATACGATAGCACTGGGCCTCTTCAGATCCAGCATTTATTTTAAAAAAGCTTCTTAATTTTGTTAAGTTGTCTGGAACAATAATAAAGCAGTCTTTAAAAAATAAGTCTAATAATTTGAACATTCTATAGGCATTTATAGTTATTGGCTTACCTCCTTGCAGCAAACAGCCTGATTAGCACAAGAAAAAAAATCTGCTTCTGCCTCCCAGCAATTTGCCTCCTGGAGCAAACAGCAAGTTTCACTTTCAGTTTCTCCCGATCATCAGCTGTTTCAGGCTGCAGGGCTTGTTATAGCCTATTGCAGCCTCTGCAAGCCCCATTTTCCCCATTTGCTGCAAGGAGGTAAATTGCTGGGAGGCGGAGGCCAAAGGGTGGAGGAGGGTGGGAGGGTGGAGCTACATTCAGTGTATAAGACGCACCCAAATTTTCACCCTCTTTTTTGCGGAGGGAAAGGTGCATCTTATACTCCAAAAAATGCGGTAGTTTTAAAAAATTCTAGCCTTGGTTGATATATTTTGTGGTAATAGAAGAGTTAGTATATTATAATATGTAATATTGAATAGTACTATTTAATTAAAAATACAGGTTGGGAATGGAAATTCATCTTTTAGAAATTGTTTAATTCTGATATAAATTATTTTCCGAAATCATTTACTTTTACAGTGTTTCCCCCAAATAAGAGACTCCTTGACTTACGGCTATTCATTTCATGGCAGTTTAAATTTTAACCGTTTGAGGAAGAGTGCTTTACAGACCCTAAAATATGTACAGTTGTCCCAAAAAGTTGCACCATCAGCCTTGCCTCCGCAGGATCACAATCTGGGTGCTCGCCAACGTGTTCCCACTTACATCTGGTTGCCAAGTGCCTTGGACCATGTGATTGCCATTTGCAATCTTCTCTGCTGGCTTCCCCAGAGTATCAATGGGGAAGACAGTGGGAAAACTTGCAAGCTATGTCTCCTATGGAGAGACTCCCTCTCTCCACATCCTTTTTGGACGCCACTGAGATTTTGAAATTCGCTGTCGCCCTTTCTAGCGCCTTGTTTGTGGCAGATGGTGGCTCACACTTCTGAAACCAAGCCGTGGGTCTGTGCCAGACGTGAGACTAGAAGACGCTGCACAAGTGCTAAGTAACTGTTGCTATGTTGTGTCTCATTAGGCAGCCCGTTAGTTCTCGTGGGACACTCCAAATGAACGTTTGCTTCTTCCTTAGCTCAGACGCTGTGCCCTGGGGTGGAAAGGAGAAGGAGCATTGAGTTTTTCTTAGCTAACATCGAACAGAACAGAATAACAGAGCTGGAAGGGACCTGGTAGGTGATCTAGTCCAACACCCCTCCCTGATCAATCAGGAGATCTCGCACACCATTACTGTCTAGTCTCTTCTTGAATGCTTCCAAGGATGGCGCTCCCGCGACTTCATTGCAAGAAGTACCTTCCACAATTTTTACACTCTTCACCTTAAGAACTTTGCAGAACTTTAAGCCCGAATGAGGTTCGATTTAAACAGGAACAAAACCCCTGGCGATGTGTCCGACTCTGACTCTGGAACTGGGTTGTCTCTGATGACTTCATGGGCGTTGTCGTTTAGGCAAAAAATTATAGTGATTATAAGCAAGGCGTGCATAACACCTGCTCCTTCGATATGGAATTCCTGTTTCTCACCTTGTATTTTTCTTTCTTCGTCTCTCTGTGCGCCCTGGTGTGCCTTTATTTTTCTGGATGCCAAGAAATGACTTACAAGCACGAAGGTAAGCGGCTGTTAGTTCCTGGACGTTCCTATTCTTTTAATGCAAGATTTGACCTCCCTTTTGTCTCTCTTTGGCTTATAAATGAGCAGCAGTGGGTGATCCTTGGCCCCTTTTGAAGTCTGCGAAATAGAGGGGGGTCGTATTATCAATATCGATCCCAATTCCCAATGAAGTAGGAGGAAAACAACATCTTAGAGAGGAATATGGGAGACAAGTCAAAAAGACAAAAAATAGCATAGCAATTAAAGTATTGAAGCGGATAAGAGATGATGGATAGATGATTTTTCATTTTTGGTGTTGTTCTGTGTGACGTTCCCGTGGTTCGTCCATGAGGCCAATGCTTCTCTTTTGCTTCTTTCTTCCTCTCTCTTTCCTTTTTTTTTTTTGTAGGCAGGTGACATGATTAGAAGTTAGGTAGAATAGAAAGAAAATGTTTTTTTTTAACCAAGGATAACATGATTAAAAGTTAGAATAAGAGATAGAAATAAGAGAAAAGGGGAATATTAAGTGCATATACTTTTATATGATAAAGTAGGAGCAATAATAAGAGAAAACATGGAATAATCAAATAATAACAGATTATAACTTTACATAGAGGGATGCGGTGGCTCAGGGGCTAAGACGTTGAGCTTGTCAATCAGAAAGGTCGGCAGTTTGATGGTTCGAATCCCTAGTGCCATGTAATGGAGTGAGCACCTGTTACTTGTCCCAGCTTCTGCCAACCTAGCAGTTCAAAAGCACGTCAAAAATGCAAGTAGAAAAATAGGAACCACCTTTGGTGGGAAGGGAACAGCGTTCCGTGTGCCTTCAGCGTTAGTCATGCTGGCCACATGACCACGGAGACGTCTTCGGACAGCGCTGGCTCTTCGGCTTTGAAAGGGAGATGAGCGCCGCCCCCTAGAGTCGGGACATACAGTATGTGCGAGGGGAATCTTTACCTTTATAAATATGTATTACTATTAAAAATATATAAGTTGGTTGAAAGTAACAACTATGACTAATGCTACTAATTGTATTTGTATTAGAACATCTGACACCCAGATGCCACACTGTTCACACATTGATATGTTTGTAAGAAAATAAAATAAATAAAAAAACTTTTTAAAAAAAGAACTTGAAAATCTAAACAGATATTGTCACAATCTGATTTATGCCTTAATAATCAGCGTAACATAACCTTGAGATGCATTCTTCATATTGTAACATCTATGGAGATTCTCTATCATCCAGGTCTCGGTTGTCCCAAAGGTGTTTTTTTTCCCCAAAAGGCAACTACTTTCTTTAAAGATATTGTGTCTAGTTGTCTTGGTGTGCAGTGCCCTATAGCATTGTTTTGAGGGCAGAAGTTGAAACAAGTGATGTCCAGGATGCGAGGGGTCTGCAGATATTTTCACGGCCCTCTTTTTGACTCGTGCAGTGTCCTCCATGGAAGGGCAGCTGGTAGCCATTGTTTTTTTCTGCAGTTCTGATTCTCCTCTGAAGTCTTTCTCTGTCTTGTTGGGTTGCAGAGCCAAAACAGACAGTGATGGAGGTGCAGATGAGAGACTCAATCATCCCTCTGTAGAACAGAATCAGCAGCTCCTTGGGCAGTTGGAGCTTCCTGAGTTGGCACAGAAAGAACATTCTTTGTTGTGCTTTTTCTGATGACGTTTTTGATGTCAGGTGTCCATTTTTGGTCTTGAGATATGGTAGAACCTAGAAATTTGAAGGGCTCTCCTGTTGATTCCGCGTTGCCTTGTATTGGAAGAGGTGGTAGTATAGGATGACGTATCCTAAAATCTACTATCATTTCTCAATAGGTTCATACCCAGAGGTGGTATTTAGCCGGTTCGTACTGGTTGAGCCAAACTGGTAGAGGAAATCGCAGGTGGGCACGCCCACCCACCCGGGCTCTAGACAGTCCTATTTAGGCATGTTTTTGAGGCCGGGCGCATGTGTGGAAGGCGCGTGAGGGAGCAAAGCATATGCGTGGAAAGCCGGGCACCCTCGACGGGGTGTGTGTGTGCGAACCAGTGATTACAAAATGTGAAACCCGCCGCTGTTCATATCCACCCGCTCTCCAGTCCTGACGACGGCTCTTGCATTTCTGCGCGAAGGCCTGAGAGTCAAATGTTCTGAGTTTTGTAATTTGACATTCAAGTTTATTAGCTTTTAAACATTCCTCCACTGGTAAACAAGCTGCAGACGAGCTCCGGATAAGAAAAAAAAAAATGTTTGTTAGTACAAACTGGGGTTTGGTTTATCTCTTTGGTGAACTCCGAACGACCTTTTCCCTCCTCACAATTAGGCATCAGACCTCATTTTAATGAACATGTGTGATATTACGGGATGCAAACATGTAACATGTTTGACTACACATAACTGATTTTCTATGCAAAGGAGACGTTGCTTCTATCCCGTCCAGTCAACTTCCCGATTGCATTTTCCTTGCGGTGTTAAGTATAAAAAGGAATGTAGGATGGGGCTCAGGGTCCTCTCTGTTCTTTTCCATAGAGAGATCCCAATTTATTAGGGTACCCTAATAAAACTGCTTTTCAAGGATTTTCCGACTCAGTCGCTTATTGGGAACTAAGGCAGAACCGAGGGCCAGATTTGGCTTTCATTATTATCTGCTTACATTCTGGGAGAACTAATAGGACTTTAGGGATAATCCCACTGGGAAGAGCTTGTATTTTTATTCCTTTTTAATTAGAATAGAATAGAATAATACAATACGGAATAAATGAGCCGAGGTGGCGCAGTGGTTAGAGTGCAGCACTGCAGGCTACTTCAGCTGACTGCTAGTTCTGCAGTTCGGCTGTTCAAATCTCACCGGCTCAGGGTTGACTCAGCCTTCCATCCTTCCGAGGTGGGTGAAATGAGGACCCAGACTGTGGGGGGCAATATGCTGACTCTGTAAACCGCTTAGAGAGGGCTGAAAGCCCTATGAAGCGGTATATAAGTCTAACTGCTATTGCTATTGCAGTCACCTACAAAGCCCTTCATGGTAGTGGATCTGGGTACTTGAGAGACCGCCTACTGCCAATCATCTCCACTCGACCAATTAGATCTCATAGATTAGGCCTCCTCCGAGTTCCATCTGCCGGTCAATGTCGACTGGCAACCACGCGGAGGAGAGCCTTCTCGGTGGCAGCTCCGACCCTATGGAACGATCTCCCCGTGGAGATTCGTACCCTCACCACCCTCCAGACCTTCCGCACAGCCCTTAAAATCTGGCTATCCCGTCAGGCCTGGGGTTAAAGACCGTAACCCACCCGAATAGTATGAATGTTGTGCTTTTAATGATGTACTGTCTTATGTGTTAATTGTTTGTTTCCCCCACCCTTTTTCGAGTTGTAAGCCGCCCTGAGTCCCCCCAGGGAAAAGGGCGGCATATAAATAAACTACTAAGACTAAGACTAAGAATGCTATTGCTATTGCTAAAATAGAATAGAATAATACAATATGGAATAAAATAGAATAGAGTAGAATAGAATAGAATAGCAGTAAGAATAGAATAGAGTAGGGTAGGGTAGAGTAGAGTAGAATAGCAGTAAGAATAGAATAGAATAAAATAGAATAGAATAGCAGTAAGAATAGAATAGAATAGCAGTAAGAATAGAACAGAACAGAATACAATAGCAGAGTTGGAAGGGACCTTGGAGGTCTTCTAGTCCAACCCCCTGCTCAGGCAGGAAACCCTATACCAGTGATGACAAACTTGATTTAATTGAGGGCCACATCAGGACTGTGTTTGTCTTGGAGGAGGTGGTGGGGGCATGGCCAGCTCGATGTCACTTGTGTCGGTGGTGGCTGTGATGGCAAGAGCGTTTTTACCAGCGAAAATCAGCTCCTGTTTTCGGCTGCAACAGCCTCCTGCAAACCCTCTGCCAGCGAATAGGGAGCACTGAGGAGGGCCCGCACAGCCTTTGCAAGCTCCGTTTTTGGCTGGGACAGATCCAGCCCCTGAGTTTGACACCCCTGCCCTGTACCACTTCAGACAAATGGTTGTCCTATCTCTTCTTAAAGACTCCCAGTGTTGGAGCATTCACAACTTCTGGAGGCAAGTCGTTCCACTGGTTAATTGTTCTCACTGTTCTAATTTATTTGTTAAATTTATGTATAGATTGTGTCTTCGTTAGGGGCGATTTTCGGTGGCCCCATCTTGCTTTGAACGGAAGAGGTTCCGTAGCGGGAAGGGGAGCGATCCGATCGGATCTTTCTAACGAGCGGATTTCTTCTTATTTCAGACGCATGCTGTGGGGATGTGTTTTGGATCTGAAACCAACTTTCTCGGCCCGCAATCTTACTCAACCACGGATAAAATGGACGAAATTCTTGGAGAAATCTTGCAGAGCTCAGTGCTACTACCTTACAGGAAATCTTCGAACCGTAACGGCCGCAACTCAGCCCCAAATTTCTGTTGTTAAGCAAGACATTGGTGAAGTCTGCTTTGCCCCATTTTACAACCTTAAAGTTAGTGACGTGGTCGTTCAGTGAATCTGCCTTCTCCGTTGATTTTCCTGGTCAGACGGTCACAGAAGGGGATCGTTGGTTCTTGAAAGGGATGGTAGGACTCGGTGGCCAAGCATCTGAATCTTGATCGCGTGATCATGGGGATGACACCAAGGTCATAAGAGTGAAACACCATCATAAGTCACTCTTTTCAGGGCGGTGTAACTTTGAACGGTCACTAAATTGTCCTCTTTTAATGACCCCCCCCAATAATCCCTTGAGGGGTGAAGTCTGGGCAAATGAATGGAACTAGTAGTGTGTTTACTGGCCGGATGCCTTTCCCTGTCACCAATGTGGAGTTTTGTTCAGCAGAGATATTCTCATTGTGGCCAGAGAGAGAAACATCTGCCTCTACCTAGGATCGAACTCACAGCCTCCTGATGGTATGGCGAGAGCTCCACCTCTAGGCCACTAAGTCATTAAATGAACTGTTGTAAATCAAGGACTACCTGTATTATATACAGAGATTTAGGGGCCTTTAATTTTTATTTATTCACTAGCCGATAACCTGCCATTGACCAGGTATTTATTTATAGGGGGGAAATGTCTGGACCAAATGTGATTTATAATGTTGGATTTTGCCCCCTTGTGGAGTACTGTGAAGCCGTTAACATGGCAACTCCTGTGCGCTGTACAGTCAAGGCCATTTTACACCAGTATAGTAGAAGCCATTTTAAGGCACAACAGGCTGTATCTTAACAGAGCACATACCCCGAGGGGTATTAGGGGTATCTTACCCCCAAAGTATTTGTTTCCATTTATTTATATATAGATTTCAGAATTATGCTTATAAGTTAATTAAGTCTAACAATTGTCTCAGCCCAGCTTTTTGATTAATTCCTCTGCTAGTTGAATAAATAAATGGATTTATGCTTAAACCATGAAACTGAAACATGCAAATATTTTTCTAAGCAGATGCTCAACAAATTGTTGTGGCTTTCTTTTATTCCCGAATCTCCAAACCGATATATGTTGCTTTATTTTCATACCTGCCCTCATATCATGTAGCAAAATTTTCCTCCCTGAAAAACAGTATTCCATTTTGCAAAATATTTAAAAATACCGAGGTTCAGGATTGGACAACTGACTTAAAAAATTTAAATGTAATTCCCCGAGCACACCACCAGGAGGCGCTGGTCTGATCCAAGCTTTCATCTCTCAAAATATTACTGATCTTCAGAATGTTCCGTAGAAAACTTTAATTCTAAAGGTTTTAAAATTAAAAAAAAAAAATTAGGAGCACAGGCTTAAAGGTTCAAATGAAATTATAGACAGTTCAACAACTCAGGAAATGTTTTAAAACTCTTCACGTACCTTAGCGTAATATGAGGGGGGAAAGAAACAATTAAATATTCCTTCTGGCTAGAATATGATTTAATTCAACAGAAATAGCTGTTTTCCTTGAAGCAAAGATGCTCTGCTTCCTTTTATTAGGACTGCCTTTTTCTCTGGAAATATAATGGATTTTTCGGAGTATAAGATGCTCCGAAGTATAAGACACACCTAGCTTTTGGGGAGGTAAACAAAGAAATAAAATCTGCCTCTGCTTCCCAGCAATTTGCCTCCTTGCAGCAAACAGCAAACAGCTTCAGTTTCAGTTTCAGCTTCAGCACAGATTAGCACAAGCAGCTGATTGTCGGTTGGCTCGGCCTCCTGAACCATCAGCTGTTTCCGGCTGCAGGGATTGCCATAGCCTATTGTTGTGTCCGTATGCCCTGTTTTCACCCTCCACTTGCCCCATTTTCTGCCTGTTCCGGGTAGTGAGGATTGAAATGGGTAAAAAATAGGGCGCACGGAAGCCAAAACTGGGATTTGGAGCCCAAAAATGGGAAGCGCGGAGGCGGCAATAGGCAATGGCAATCTCTGCAGCCTGAAACAGCTGATCCTTGGGAGACCAATCCAACCGACAATCAGCTGCTTGTGCTAATCAGGCTGTGCTGAAGCTGAAACAGGCTGTACGCTGTTTGCTGCAAGGAGGCAAATTGCTGGGAGGCAGAGTGGGGGTCGGTGGGTGGGCGGGGCTACATTAGGTGTATAAGATGCAGCCAAATGTTCACCCTTTTTAAAGGGGGGGGATGAGTCTTATACTCTGAAAAATACGTTAATCTGTGTTTGGTTGGGGACAACATTAGGCCCTGAGTCAGGGACGTGCAGTCACTAGAGGCAAGGGAGGCAGGGCCTCACCAGTCTCCTCAGGGAAAGGAAAGGTTTTTAAATATTTTTTTAAAAAATAATTAAAGCCAGGGTAGTTGCTACCAGATTTCAAGTCACAGTGGCTTGGTGTCTGCTCTCAGTATTAACTAGGAGGAGGCCAGAGAACTAGGGGCCTCTTTTGCATAAGGAATTTTTCGCCTTTTAAGAGTTAAGCAAGGGTTAACAAGCAAAAAAATCCTTATGCAAATGAGGCACGTGTTCTCTCGCCTCCTGTAGAGGGCATTTTTAGAGGCTTTTTAGAGTTCTCTGGGAGCAACTAGCTCAGTCTGACAGAGCCTTTCAAGAGGGGAGGGCAGGGTAGGGCAGGGAGAAGCAGAGTTGAAATCGTCTCTGAAACAGCTGGAAAAGGTCCGTGTGTGGGGAGGGGGGAGGAATTCAAAAAGTTTGATTGGAAGGCAGCAGGGGAAGGCGGGGGTATGGCAGAGGAGCTGCTTTCAAGCCTTTGGAAAATATATCCAAGCCAACTTCTGTGTTTGTGTTTGTTTGAGAGTGAATGAGAGAGGGATCGAAGTTCTCTGTGTGTCTGTTTGAGAGAGGGGGGAGGGAGGGAGAGAGGGAGGAAGGAGGGGGAGGGAGAAGAAAAATAAAGGGAAAACTTATTTTGCAAGGGGGAAAAATGCTGCCGCTTTAAATCGGAACTGAGCATGCCTGGCTGTGGAATTCTGGGAGTTGAAGTCCACAAGTCTAAAAAGTGCCTCACCAGGCTTAAAGCTGACCGCACGTCACTGCCCTGGGCCTTTCTGAACCTTCCTTTGCAGCTTCCTTCAAATTTGCTTCTTCTTTTTAAAAGATCAACCCTTTTGTTCCATTTTTCAACAGGAAGAGATGGGCCATTGGACTTTCTGCAACGGGATGCCCAATCTTGTGCAACTTTAAGCCTTGTGAACTTCCAACTCCCAGCATTCTCCAGGCAGCCATGCTGGAAGTTAAAATCTACAGGTCTGAAAGTTGGAGACCTTTGGTTTATAATATGTTCCTTTTACCCTGTTGACAATTGAGTGGTGTTTATTTTATCCAACTTCAATTTGTAGACTAGAAGGAGGAGGAAACCAGTCGAAGAACAAGTTGCACAGGGATTTAGAAAATGGAAGATGCGGGGAATTTCAAAGACTTAGAACTGGATTTAAAGGATTGTCTGAACATATCTATGGAGATTCTCCATCATCCAGGTCATGGTTGTCCCAAAGGTGCTTTTTCAAGAGGCAACTGGACTCTCTGGTTTTTCTTTGAAGACATTTCACTTCTGATCCCAGAAGCTTCTTCAGCTGGATGGTGGAGGATGGAAGGATTTATACTCCTTGCAGGCAGCTGGTCATTTGCATCCTTTTAGAGGGTCATTGAGTCCACTTGGAAGTTTATCTGATTTCTCGGGGTCACCTGAGTGGTGCAAATGTTCCTTCCTTCCTTCCTTCCTTCCTTCCTTCCTTCCTTCCTTCCTTCCTTCCTTCCTTCCTTCCTTCCTTCCTTGTGATTAGAATGCAATATTGCAGGCTAACTCTGCCGATTGCCATCCGTTCAATCCTGACAGGCTCAGGGTTGACTCAGCCTTCCATCTTTCCGAGGTGGGTAAAATGAGGACCCAGATTGTTGGGGGCAAGAGGCTGAATCTGTAAAACCGCTTAAAGAGGGCTGTAAAAGCACTGTGAAGCGGTATATAAGTCCAAGTGCTATTGCTAGTCCTTCCTTCCCTCCTTCCTTCCTTCCTTCCTTCCTTCCTTCCTTCCTTCCTTCTGTGGTGGCACAATGGTTAGAATTCAGGATTACAGGCTAACTCTGCCCACAGCCTAGAGTTCGATCCTGACTGGCTCAAGGTTGACTCAGCCTTCCATCCTTCTGAGGCCGGTAAAACAAGGATGCAGATTCTTGGAGGCAAAATGCTGATACTATAAACCGCTTAGAGAGCACTGTAAAAGCAGTATATAAGTTTAAGTTGGGGACTCCTGCTGTATAGGACAATGTAGAAACATCTATATATTTAAACAAGCATTATCCTTATCGCATTTTCAACAAAATGCTGTCTTTGTCTCTCTTTTTCTATAGAAGTGTCCTGGAATCCAATAAACTGTAAATATTAATTTATGAGATCTATTAACGCTCTTGATATAGAAGTTAAGATACTCCCAGAAAATGTAGAAACCTCGAATCAACTGATGGATGGTATAGTCATAGCTGAATTTTTAACATACTTTGGTATTAAAAGAGAAATATTATCTATCAGATATAACCAGAGGTGGGTTCCTACCAGTTCGCACCTATTCGGTAGAACCGGTTCGTCAAATCTACCAGACCGGTTAGAAGAGGTTCCACCAGTGGACCCGGAAAGCAGGCCACACCTACAGAAGAGGTTCCAGAATTTTTTGAAACCCACCCCTGGTCCTTGGATATGATTATTCTACACTATCATGCTCCTATTTATAAAACTCAGTGCCTCTGTGAAAGGTAAGGATGACGACTGCGTTTGTGGTGCAATCAGAACATTGCGTGTGTTGAAGTTGTTTTAACGCAAACCAAAGATACCTTTTAAAAAACAAGTTTACATCATATTCTTTTGCATGCCAGTGCTGTGTGTGAGGTAATTTAAGGTGGTTCTGACAAGTGTCATTGGCATCTTCATATCCGGTCACATGGGCAGCAAGCCACTCCCATCCAGTCACATGGGTGGCAAGCCACTCCCATCCAGTCACATGGGCAGCAAGCCACTCCCATCCGGTCACATGGGCAGCAAGCCACTCCCACAAAGGAGGCCACACCCACAGAGTGGGTTCGAACAATTTTTGAAACCCACCACTGGATATAACCCATCTTGGCAGACAAATTCTGTTTGCTTGAATATTTCAATTCACAGACAAAAGAATTGTATACAGGGAAGAATGGTCATTTTTGGGAAATAGTAATAGCGTGTGCCAACAATGGCCTTCTGGCTGTTTGTGCTGATACTTTTATCTGTAAACATTTTTGCATTTTTGCAACATTTTTTGTGTTCATTCAAGAAACAAAACAGTAGCTTTTGTTAGCATGCAAACATCTGAGAACGTTATATTAAGATATATAGGATAGATTGAGCTTAAAGGAAGCTGTTGAAAGATATCTAGCTACTTTTAATTCCAGCCATTTTTTTTGTGTGTTTAGAATATCATCAGAAATTATTTAGATAAACCGTATATTTTTCTTCATGGTTAGTGGAATCCTTTGCACAGAGTGCTCCAAAAAGAAAGAAAGAAAGAAAGAAAGAAAGAAAGGAGGGAAGAAAGAAAGAAGAAAAAGAAAGGAGGGAAGAAAGAAAGAAAAAGAAAGGAGGGAAGAAAGAAAAAGAAAGGAAGGAAGGAAGAAAGAAAGAAAGGAGGGAAGAAAGAAAGAAAAAATAAAGGAGGGATGAAAGAAAGAAAAAAAGAAAGAAAGGGAGGAAAGAAAGGAAAGAAAAGAAAGAAAGAAAGGAGGGAAGAAATAAATAAAAAGAAAGAACAGAGGGAAGAAAGAAAGAATAAAGGAGGGATGAAAGAAAGAAAGAAAAAAAGAAAGGAGGGAGGAAAGAAAGAAAGAAAAAGAAAGGAAAGAAAAGAAAGAAAGAAAAGGAAATAGTTAAAATTTGTCTTCAATTGATGAAAAAACTTATACTGTATGATTGACAAATATGTTTTATATGCCATAGATTCTTATCAGTTAGCAGATTGGCAGGGGATAAAATACAGCCTTCAGGTTTGACGCTGGAGGAATCACAACAGCGACCCCGGGGACACTGCAACCGTCATAAATGTGAAACCAGTTGCCAAGTGTCTGAATTTGGATCACACAAGCATGTGGCTGCTACAAAGGTCGTAACTGTGAAACACGGTCCTAAGCAGGGGTGAAATCCAGCAGGCTGTGGAGAACCGATAGCGGAAATTTTGAGTAGTTTGGAGAACCGGCAAATGCCACCTCTGGCTGGCCTCGCCCCTATTCATTCTCTGCCTCCTGAGTCCCAGCTGATAGGGAGGAAATGGGGATTTTGCAGTATCCTTCCCCTGCCACGCCCACCAAGCCACGCCCACAGAACCAGTAGTAAAAAAAATTGAATTTCACCGTCCTAAATCCCTTTTTTCAGTGCCGTCCTAACTTTCAACGGTCACTAAGCGAACTGTTGTAAGTCGAGGACTACCAGTGCGTGGTCCGAGCCAGGGCGGGGGGGATCTCCCTCCCCCCATACCCCTCCCCCACCACCAAGAGACCAAGGCAGGGTCTCGTATTGAGCTGAACTCCAGCGTTCCGCGGCGGCTCCGCAGCGCCCGTGGTGCTGAAGGACAGCTCCCTTCGCCGGGGATCGGCGCGCTAAGCAGGCGGGCTCCGTTCCGGCCTCGTTCCGGCTGCCGCTTTCTCCGCGCTCGTCTGGATTTGAACCCAGCACCGAAGGGGCGCTGGGGATGCATCGGATGAAACAATAGAAGCCACGCGTGTTTTTTCCACGCCTTCAGCGGCGGCAGGCAGGCAAGCAAAGAGGAGAAAGCAGACGGGGAAGCCGGTGCGCCAACCCCAGAAGCAGCAACGCCTTTCCTTGGGCAGCCCAGCGCGGATCCAGCAAGCAGGGCATCCGCCGGCTCTCCACGCCCGCCTCCCCCCCGCGAGGAGCCCGGTCCAGCGGCTGCTGGGGACCCGGCCTCCCCTCGTCCCGCGGGTGGGCGCCCGGCTTTTCCCCACGGAGCTGAGTAAGGGGCGGCTACCCACTTCAAGCTGCCGCTACCTGGCGGAGGGGGGGAGGAGGGGATCGCGCAAGGCCATCTAGACGGGCTCAGCTCCTCCGCCGCGGACGGGGCCGGAGCCCCGATTGTCTCCCTCCCCCGCGGGGGTCTGACCGGGGAGGCTGGTCTTCCCAGGCCCCCGCTCCCATCTGCCACTTTCCTAGCCCCCACCCCACCCCCAGCAGCATCTGCCCATCCCAGTCTCCACTCCCCTCCCCCCACTCGCCGCTTCTACCCTTCAAGTGTTGAGTTGGGGGCGGGAGAGGCTCCGCGGCGGTGGGTGGGTGACTCCGGCCTTGCTCTTTCTCGGCCTCCCAGCCAGCCGGCCCCCACCCCAGCCAGCCACATCCCAACCCCCAAGCACCAGCCCCCCCAATCTCCCACCCCCCCCCCCATAGCCTCCGACGCTTATCCCCTCCCCGCCTTAAAGCGCGGATGGGCGGCCCTGCGGTGATTTCAGCCGGAGGGACCTCCGGAGCTCCAGAGCCGGGACTCGCCCGTTCCGCTTGGCCCGAGAAAGGGCCGGTCTCCGCTGGGCCGCCCAGGCCGGCAGGCGCCGCTTGCTGAAGCCCGGCCGGCTCCCCAGCGCCACAAGCCGGGTTTCCCAGCGCACGGTTGCCCGGAGAGGCTTCCCTTCTTTCGGCCTCGCTGGTTCCTGACGCGGCCCCGAGCGCGGCTCCATCCTCCCAAGGAGGCGGCTGTCAGACAGCCCCCCAGTTTAGCAGTCAGCTAGGCCCTCACGCAGTCAGTCTCCCAACCCCCCACTCCCAGCCCCCCAGTTGCCCAGCCCCCCAATCTCCCAGCCCCCAGCCAGATCCCCCAGTTCTCTAGCCAGCCCCCAGGTAGCCAGATCCCAACCCCCCAGCACCCCAATCTCTCAGCCACCAGCCAGCCAGCTCCCCCAGTTCTCTAGCCAGCCCCCCAGGTAGCCAGATCCCAACCCCCCAGCCCCCCAATCTCCCAGCCCCCAGCCTGCCAGATCCCCCAGTTCTCTAGCCAGCCCCCCAGGTAGCCAGATCCCAACCCCCCAGCCCCCCAATCTCCCAGCCCCCAGCCAGCCAGATCCCCCAGTTCTCTAGCCAGCCCCCCAGGTAGCCAGATCCCAACCCCCCAGCACCCCAATCTCCCAGCCCCCAGCCAGCCAGCTCCCCCAGTTCTCTAGCCAGTCCCCCAGGTAGCCAGATCCCAACCCCCCAGCACCCCAATCTCCCAGCCCCCAGCCGGCCAGCTCCCCCAGTTCTCTAGCCAGCCCCCAAGGTAGCCAGATCCCAACCCCCCAGCACCCCAGCGCCCCAATCTCCCAGCCCCCCAATCTCCCATACTCCAGCCGGCCAGCTCCCCCAGTTCGCCAGATCCCAACCCCCCAGCCCCCCAATCTCCCAGCCCCCCAGCCCCAGTTCCCCAGCCAGCCAGCTCCCAGCCCCCGCCCCCCAATCTCCCAGCCCTCAGGTAATCCGCCCCCCAGTTCCCCAGCCAGGCAGCCCTCTGCCAGCCCATCCCCCTGCCCCCCCCTCCGTCCCCCATCCCGGCTCCCAGCCCCCCAGCCAGCCAGCAACCCCCGCCGCGGCTGCGCTCGTCATCTCCCCCTCTTCCCCCCCGCCCGCGGGCGCATTTGCATGGTCCCCGTCCCCGGAGCGGCCGGAGGGCGCGGAGGATGGCCGGGCGGCAGCGTCTGGGCGGCCGGAGCGGCGAGGCCGGGGAGGAGGAGGCGTCGGCGGAGGACCTACCGGTCTACCTGGCACGTCCCGGCACGGCGGCCCAGACGCCCCGGCAGAAGTACGGCGGGATGTTCGCGGCGGTGGAGGGCGCCTTCGAGAACAAGACCCTCGACTTCCAGGCCTACAGCGTCGGCCAGAAGGGAGCCCGCACCCCGCGCAGCGCCAGCCGGCCCGAGCTCCTCGACCAGGCCGGCTGTGAAGGGGGCGGCTCCGGCCTCAGCTCGCCCGGGGGGGAGAGCCAGCCCAGCCGGCCTCTCTGCCTCCAGCTCCCCGCCCCGCTGGCCCAGCAGCCCCGGCCGGGACCCCAAGGGCGGCAGGTAAGGGCGGGTGGAGGGCTCGGAGGACCTGGGAATGGGGAGGGGGTCTCTCTGGGCCGGGGTTTTTGGGTGGGGCTCTGGAGGAAGGGCCCCTAGGGGAGGGATCCCCCTCTTTGCCAGGGGGCGCTTTCTCCACGGACCCCCCCAGGTCTTCCCCTCCTTAGTCCCCTCTTCCCCTCCCTTCCCCCCTTTCCCCCTCCCTTCCCCTCAGCTCTTCCCCTCCCCCAGGCCTTCCCCTCCCCCCTCTTCCCCACCCGCCCCCTACTTTCCCACCCCTCCCCCATCTCCCGTGTTGGTATCAAACGCAGCCCCCCCCCCCGGTGTAATCCTGGGGGGCTTCGGAGCTGGCCAGATGGTGATGGGCAAAACTGCCCTATTTTTTGCAGCTGGATGGGCAGAAACTCCCCCCTTGTCTGGCTGCTGCTTCCTCCTCTCCTCCTCCTTCCTCCACCTCCCTCCTTCCCCCTCTTCTTCTACTCTACCCCCTCCTCCTTCCCCTTCTTCTTCTTCCTCCTCCTCCTCTTCTTCTTCTCCTCTTCCTCCTCCTTCCTCCCCTCCCTCCTCCTCCTCCTCTTCTCCTCCTCCTCCTCTTCTCCACCTCCTCCTTCCTCCCCTCCCTCTTCCCTCCTCTTCTTCTTCTTCCCTCCCCCCTCTTCCTCTTCTTCTTCTTTCCCTCCTTCCCCTTCCTCTCCTTCTCCTCCCTCCTCCTCTTCTTCTTCTCCACTCCCTCCTCTTCCTTCATCTTCTTCTTCCTCCTTCTCCCCTTCTCTGCCTCCTCCTCCACCTTCTCATTCTTCCTTCCCTCCCTCCTCCTCCTCTTCCTCTTCTTCCCATCTTCCTCCTCCTCCTCTTCTTCCTCATCTTCTCCTCTCCCTTCTCTCCCTTCATCTTCTTCCTCCTTCTCTTCTCTGCCTCCTCCTCCACCTTCTCATTCTTCCTTCCCTCCCTCCTCCTCCTCTTCCTCTTCTTCCCATCTTCCTCCTCCTCCTCTTCTTCCTCTTCTTCTCCTCTCCCTTCTCTCCCTTCATCTTCTTCCTCCTTCTCCTCTTCTCTGCCTCCTCCTCCACCTTCTCATTCTTCCTTCCCTCCCTCCTCCTCCTCCTCCTCCTCCTCCTTCCCATCTTCCTCCTCCTCTTCTTCCTCTTCTTCTCCTCTCCCTTCTCTCCCTTCATCTTCTTCCTCCTTCTCCTCTGCCTCCTCCACCTTCTCATTCTTACTCCCCTCCCTCCTCCCCCTCTTCCTCTTCTCATCCCCCTCCCCCCTCCTCCTCCTGGTTTAACATTTTTATTGAGTTATAAGATGGTACAGAATACAAAAGTAAATAGGAGAACGGTAGAGAGGGAAGAGAAGTGAGGAAGGACAAGAAAAAAAGAAAAAGGAACATTGTCTTCTGACTCTCTGTTTTGCAGTAAAATAAGGCATTAACATCAAATCACGACTTTTTGGTATTTTGATAATAATATGAACATGCCATTTCTTTAAAGATCTGTCAATCTAACCGGTAAAACCCCAAACCCAACTTTGATTCTTTTCCATATCAAGCGCGAAGTTCAGAAATGGTTTCCATGCAGAGACCAAAGTCTGCTCTTTTCTTTAATCAAAATGGTTAGTTTTGCCATTTCAATCAACTCCATCAGCCTTCTGCAGCCATTCGTCCGTGGTGGGAATCAAAGCCTCCTTCCATTTTTGTGCGTACAATATTATCAACATCTATAGTGTCAAAGCTCCAATTTTTTTCTCCAGATCTTTTTCCATTAGGCCCAAAAGGGGGATGTTGCATTTGGCTCCCGAGGCTGAAGGGGAGTGAAAAGTAAACCAATTCACAGATAGCAAAATCAACAGAAGTTTACTGATCAGCATCAGAATCAACAGCAACTTTATAGAGCATCAGGCAGGAGTTTTATATCTTTGCAGTTTCCTAGTTCTCACCTACTTTACGTGTTATTACATTATTGGATAGCAAGTCTCCAAGGCACGGTAATTGGTTAGTAATTACATCATTGGTGTTCGTGAGAATGTGCGTGTCCTCACACACAAGGAAAGAATCAAATGTTATACATTCAAAGCAGTAAATGTTACAGGTCATACATTGTCTCATCCCGTGTCCTTGTTCATGCCTGGGAATGTGGCATGGACGAACGTGGTTTGTCCATGAGGCCAATGTGGAGAAAAGACAGGACACGATCTTTCTCGGGATGGAGCGACCCAGATTGGGGGTCTGAGAGCCCCTTTTATTGAGATAGGACAAAGGCAGGAGGAGCACTCAGCAATCAGCAGGTGATTAAAGACAGCCTGTAAAACTACAATTTCTAATCTACTGCTCAGGGAAGTTCCATCTATATATGGTCAAATCCTGGGCGTCATTGGTAGGGCACATCTCAGAATGTTATGTTATGAACTATCAGGATGTCATGGAGCACTATCAGGATGTTATGTTATGTAGGAGTTTGTTTTCTCCTATGTGGTTCATCGTGGCTGCGCATGGCCCGTTATCCACTGGGCCATGGGTGACCGCCACGCCTACACAAGGAACTATATTACAACATGGGAACACTGAAACAGCAAAGAATTGCTGACAAGCAAAGAATTGCTGAAGTTTGCAGTCATGTGTAACCACAGTTCTAAGAACCGTCCAGATGATACATTGTCATAACCCTACAGGGGGAGGGGAAAAAAAAAAGAAACCTCTGATTTCATCCATTTTCAAAATTTTCTCTGTTAAAATAGGAATCATATTCTTCTCACTTGCCCCCCTCCCATTTCTGCTCCTCCACGCGGAAAAATGCATGATCCGTGGATCACGGGGCTTGGTTTCTTCCTTTGGGGGCAAATGGAGAATCTGGAAGTAGAGGGCTTGAACCCCAGTCAAGCCCTCCCCCCATGACCTAAATTTGGGGCCTCAGTCCAGAGGTGGGTTCCTACCTATTCGGTCTGGTTCAGACGAATAGGTCGTAACTCCGGAGGATGCCGGTTTTATGTTTGGTGGCGCCATCTTGATTTTCTGTTCTGCACATGCGCAGAACAATCTTCATTTAAAAAAATGTAGTTTGTATTTGTTTTTTAACCTGCGCGTGCGCAGATCGTTTTAAATGAAAATGTGCACGTGCTCGGAGAGTGCGTCTGCCGAGGGCAGGCAAAAGTTCTTACTACCGAACCAGTAGTAACGGCGACCGGAATTCTCCCCTGCCGCAGTCCCAAATTTCGAAGAACAAGAAGTAATTTGGGTCTTACTAACTTTATTAAGCTGAGCAAGCTGGACTCACTGGGAAAACCGTAGGGCTAGAGGATTAGCGGACACCTAATACAGGTAGTTCTCGACTTGCGACTGCCGATACCACCCAAAATGTTTGTTAAGCGAGACGTTTACAAAGTAAGTTTCGTCCCGTTTTCACGACCTTCCTTGCCACGTGTCTTAAGCGAATCGCTGCGGTTGTTCGATTAGTAGCGCGGTTGTTAAGTGAATCTGGACTCTGCGTCTTGGAAAGATCGCAAAAGGGGAATCACGTGACACACACACACACACACACGGGGACTCTGCGACCGTCGTAAATGTGAGTCACTTGTCAAGCATCTGAATGTAAATCCCGTGGCCTGCAGTGGTCGTAAGCGCGAAACACGGATATAAGTCCCTTGTTCCAGTGCCGTTGCAACTTTGAACGGTCACTAAGTGAACCGTCGTAAGTCAAGGACTGCCTGTAGTAAACAGGTAAAGGGCGGCTCCTTGTGCTGTGTGTGAATCCAGCCACTGCAGTGATCAAATTAAAGATAAAAGTTTCCCCTCGTACATATGTGCTAGTCGTTCCTGACTCTAGTGGGCACTGCTCATCTCCGTTTCAAAGCCGAAGAGCCAGCGCTGTGCGAAGACGTCTCCGTGGTCATGTGGCTGGCATGACTCAACGCCAAAGGCGCATGGGGAGGGGAACTTTTACATTACCTTTATCTTAATCCACATGTTTTTTGTAGCATTCATCGCAATAATATTGATAACATAATAATAATAATAATAATAATAACAGTAACAATAACAATAATAATATAGAAACAGAAGGCTTTATTTTGGCAGCTCAAGAACAAGCCTTAGCCACAAACTGCATGAAGGCAAAAATTCAACATGTTCCCACCAACAGCAAATGTCGCCTCTGCAATGAGAAAGACGAGACAGTTGACCACTTGATCAGGGGGTGCAGCAAAATTTCACAAACTGACTACCTACAACGCCATGACCGCGTGATTAAGATCATTCACTGGAAATTGTGCCAAACGTTTGGATTTGACTACAGCAAAAACCACTGGGAACATCAGGTTGAGAAGGTTTTAGAGAATGAGAAAGTCAAGATCTTGTGGGACTTCAGAATCCAGACTGACAGGCACTTGGCCCACAACACGCCTGATATAACAATAGTTGAAACGAAAAAAAGTATGGTTCATCGACATTGCAATACCCGGAGATACACGAATTGAAGATAAGCAGCAAGAAAAAAATCACAAAGTACCGGGACTTGCAAATTGAAGTTGAGCGACTGTGGAAAAAGAAATCGTGTGTTGTCCCGATTGTAATTGGAGCCCTTGGAGCAATACCCAAAGGGCTACCTCGCTATTTGGAAATTTTAAATTTATCAGACTTGAACATTCTGATTCTACAAACAACCGCCCTACTTGGAACAGCTTATATCCTCCAACGTTACCTTAACCGTTCCTAGGTCCTTGGTTAGGACTCGAGCTGTTGAGCTACCAACCAGCCCCAAAAGGCTGTGAATCTCACCAAAGATTAACCACATAATAATAATATAACAATAATACTTAACATCTTCTTTAACAACTCTCCACATTAATATTTCTTCTTTATATGTCTCCTCCTTTCTAACCTCTGCTCCCATATCCAAAAATATTCAATATCTTCTTTATCCTTAATAGTAAGTGTTAATCTATCCATTTCTGCACATTCTAATATTTTCTTAATTACATTCTCACCTGATGGAATCTCATTGTTTTTCCATTGCTGCGCAAATTCAATTCTGGTTATGTTTAGTATGTGTAAAATCAGATATATACAGTAGTGGCCAAAATTGTGGAAACCTTTTGGAAAAAGTGTATTTTGGAGTTTTGATGGCTAATACCACCACTTTTGTTTTGGAGTAGTACCATAAAATTATATGTCAATGGAAAGAGAATTTAATCAAGAATGTAGTGCAACAACGTTTGTTCAATTGTCTGTATTCTGTGAAAAGCTATAGCCGAATATAGCCAGGAGTAAAACCCAGTTAAAAGAAGCCATCATTCAATCTTGGTTTCACACTATAACAGCTGCAGAACTAAAAGACTTGGTTCACTCCATGGGAAGACGTTGTAAGGCCTTAATTCATGCCAAAGGTTATCCAATTAAAGTATTGATTGACATGGTGATAATTTTTGTATACCTCGTTTTCCTATGGTGATAATTTTTGTATGTTTCGTTTTTTCTATGGTGATAATTTTTGTATGTTTCATTTTTTCTATGGTGATATTTTTTGTATGTTTCATTTTTTCTATGGTGATAATTTTTGTATATCTCCTGTTTTCTATGGTGATATTTTTTGTCTATCTCATGCCTGGGGGTTGGTGGGGGGGAAGGGGAGGGTCGCGGGGCAAGCCCCTTGCTGGAGGGACCCTCCTGTTTTTCTTTTTCTTTTTGTAAACAGTAACCATTCGAGATTGCTTTGCTTAGTATCCCATCCACCTGTTATTATGTTCTCCCCACCCTATGTTTCCCTCCGTTTCTCCCACCTCCCTTCTCTACTTCCTTCCTTCCTCCTCTCCTTTCCCTTTCCTTCTTCCCCTTCCTCTCCCCTACTCCTCTCTTCCTCTTCCCCTTCCCTCCTTCTCTCCTTCTCTTTCTATCCCATCCAGCCTTCTTTCCCTTTCTTTCTTCCCCTTCCTCTCCCCTACTCCTCTCTTCCTCTTCCCCTTCCCATCCTCTCTCCTTCTCTTCCTTTCCCATCCATCCTTCCTCTCCTTTCCCTTTCCTTCTTCCCCTGCCTCTCCCCTACTCCTCTCTTCCTCTTCCCCTTTCCACCCTCTCTCCTTCTCTTCCTTTCCCATCCAGCCTTCCTCTCCTTTCCCTTTCCTTCTTCCCCTGCCTCTCCCCTACTCCTCTCTTCCTCTTCCCCTTTCCACCCTCTCTCCTTCTCTTCCTTTCCCATCCAGCCTTCCTCTCCTTTCCCTTTCCTTCTTTCCTTGCTTCTCCCCTACTCCTCTTCGTCTTCCCCTTCCCACCTTCTCTTCCTATCCCTGCGGGAGGGGCCCTTCTGCAAGAGCAGGTGCAGCGCCTGGGGAGGGGTCTGGGGCGGCAAGGAAGGGAGGGTAGGCGAGGGAAGCCCCCCCCCGAAATGCCCAAGGTGGGTGGGGGGGCAAACCCATCCGGGAGAACGAGCAGGGGAGGGGGCAGGAGAAGGGGGGCACAGCCTTTTCCGCTTCCTGGGCTGCGCAGGGCGGGGTCGCCAGTGCGCCCCCCCCACACTGCCCAGCCCCTCGCTTCATCGTTGGGAAGGGGCGCCTGCCGCCTCTCCCCTGCCCACTCTCCCACCCGCGGCATGGCTCGTGCCCCGGACCCTGAGGGGCTTCCCCGGCAGGTGAGCAGCGTGGCGGTGGTCTTCGGTGGACTGGGAGAGACGGAAAGGGGTGGTGGGGGTCTCTAGCCGAGACTGGCTTTGTCTGCCTGCCTGCTTGGCTCCGCCAGGGGAAGGGGAAGCGGGCGCGGCCGTGGGAACCGGTGGGAAGGCGATGATGGAAGGCGGGTAGAGAAGGAGGAAGGCTTTGATCCGAGCATCTCACCTTCTTCCCGGGTCAGGAACGGAATAGGGGACCGAGCCCTGATGCTCTTCCCTACTTTGGGCCAAGAAACGTCTCTAAACCCATCCCGGAAAGCATCAAGGATGTTCCTTCAGGTCCACCTTTAGCTGCAAATATCCTCCTTTATTTTGAAATCCGCCTTTGGGGAGAAGGCTTGGGACCTCGGGCGATTTTCTGTTTCTCCAAATGTTAGAAAGATGCCCGGAGCGATCCCCCCCCCCCCCGCCCGCCGATTATGCTCAGAAAAAAAAGGTTGCGGGCCTTTTTATTTTCATTTGTTCTTCCTTATTTTGCCTTTAAGCAGGTTTCGAACCTGCCTTGATTGGAGAGCTTAGAAAACAGGGTTTCGCCGGGTTTTTTTTGGGGGGGGGGCAAACCGCCACTATTTGTTGAGCGGAGAGCTGGGAAGACTGGATGGAAGGGAGGAGGGGGTCTTGACGAGATGGATCGAGTGGGGGGGGGAATGGTTATTTTACAGTAGTGTGGTGTGTGTTTGTATGAGTGAGTCAAAGAGGCAGAGAGACAGAAAAAGACGGAGACAAGAGAGAGATGGAGACACACACACAGATAGAGAGACAGAGAGAGAGACAGAGAAAGAGAGAGAGAGAGACAGAAAGAGAGGGAGAGTTAGAGAAAGGGACACACAGAGAGAGAAAGAGACAGAGAAAGAAAGACAGAGACACACAGAGAGAAAGAGACAGAGAAAGAAAGACAGAGACAGAGAGAGAGAGAGAGAGAAAGAGAGAGGGACAGAGAGAGAAAGAGAGAGACCGACAAAGAGAGAGAGAGAGAGACAGAGAGGGAAAGAGAGAGAGAGAGAAAGAGACCGACAGAAAAAGAGAGACAGAGAAAGAGACAGACAGAGAGAGATAGAGACAAACACACAGAGAAAGAGAGACACACAGAGAGAGGAGAAAGGCAGACAGAAAGAGAGAAAGAGAGAGAGAGAAAGAGAGACACACAGAGAGAAAGAGAGAGAGAGACAGAGAGAAAGAAAGAGAGAGAGACATTGATATTTTAGTTTCATTGATATGGCAATGCCAGGTGATGCACGAGTTGAAGAGAAACAACTGAAAAAAATAATAATGAAATATCGTGATTTCCAAATTGAATTTGAGCAATTATGGAGGAAGAAACTAATGATTTACCAATAAGAGGAGCCCTTGGAGCAATACACGAAGAGTTGCTTAAAGATAAAGTTTCCCTTCGCACATATATGCTAGTCGTTCCTGACTCTAGGGGGCGCTGCTCATCTCCATTTCAAAGCCAAAGGGCCAGCGCTGTCCGAAGACGTCTCCGTGTTCATGTGGCTGGCATGGCTCAATGTCAAAGGCGCACGGAACGCCCTTTCCTTCCCACCAAAGGTGGCTCCTATTTTTCTACTTGCATTTTTAAGTGCTTTCGAACTGCCAGGTTGGCAGAAGCTGGGACAAGTCACGGGAGCTCACTCCGTTATGCGGTGCTAGGGATTCGAACCGCTGAACTGCTGACCTTTCTGATTGACAAGCTCGGCGTCTTAGCCACTGAGCCACCGCGCCCCTTAGATACGTGGAAATCCTGAACTTATCAGACCTGAATATTCTGACTTTTGCAGCAAAACAACAACAACAGCAACAACCCACTTGCTCGGAACTTCCTATATGTTCAGATGTTACCTTAAGAGCTCTTACGTCTTTCTTTAGGACTAGAACTGTGGAGTTTTTAACCAGTCCAAGACTGTGCTGCTCTTAAACACCATCTGGGCTGACACATTCATAATCAGTGTTCACCATCAGTCAATTGCAAAAGGCAGCTTGGCTTGGCGCAGCTTACATCCTGTGAGGGTACACCTAACACCGCCCAACATCCACATCTACCTATCCCAAATTCTTGGAAAGGGATTGATACGCAAACCTTATTTATTTATTTATTTGGTTTGTCAAACAGGTACGAGATAACAGGTATAAGTATGAACATGGACATGAACAAAGGAAATGAGTACAAATAAATGGGGACAGTGGGAGAGGGAAGGCAGGCACGCTGGTGCGCTTATGCACGCCCCCTTTACGGACCTCTTAGGAATGGGGTGAGGTCCACGGTAGACAGTTTAAGGTTAAAGTTATGGGGGTTTGATGATGTAACAACGGAATCAGGTAGAGCATTCCAGGCGTTGACCACTCTGTGGCTGAAGTCGTATTTCCTGCAATCGAGTTTGGAGCAGGTTTACCTTGAGTTTGTATCGATTGTTTGCCCGTGTGTTATTGAGGTTGAAGCTGAAGAAGAAGTCGTTGACAGGTAGGATGTTGTAGCAGACAATTTTGTGTACTACACTTAGATCGGACCGTAGGTGGTGCAGTTCTAGGTTGTCCAAACCCAGAATTTCGAGCCTGGTGGCATCAGGGATTCTGTTGTGAGTAGAGGAGTGGAGGGATCTTCCCGTGAAATACCTCTGGACTCTCTTCAATTGTATTAACGTCCGAAATACAGTGTGGATTCCAGACAGACGAGCTGTATTCGAGGATTGGTCTGGCAAAGGTTTTGTATGCCCTATTTGCAGTACAGCGTTACCGGAGAAGAAGCTTCGCAAAATTAGGTTAACAAACGCTTAATGCCTTTTTGGCAATGCTGTTACGGTGAGCTCTGGGGCTTAAATCATGAACATATGGTTGACTGTGAGACCAACAACGCCTGAGGAATAATAGAAGGTGCTAGCTATGGTTCGCCTGGTGAATTTTGGTCAGACGTGAGAATTGTCTTTTTGAGTAGGTAGGTTAGGGGTGAGTTGCTGCTGGCATTCCTGCCGGCTCGGTGCCCGCATAAATTTTTCTGTGCATCCACAGAACCAAAAATCAAGATGGCGCCGCCGTAGGAGATCCGGTTCGGGGGCATGGCAGGCATTGGTTGCTGCTGCTTCTAGACCACTACCGGTTCGGCTGAACTGTCGAATCTGCTGTCAGCTCCACTGGCGGGCCACAACAGCACTCGACAATGACTTGAAGGGTCCGAAATGTGATGTACCCGTGGTTCGCTCATGAGGCCAATGTTGAGAAAAGACACGGACACGAGCTTTCTCGAGATGAGGCGACCCAGATTGGGGTCTGGAAGCCCCTTTTATTGAGATAGGACAAAGGCAGGAGGAGCAATCAGCATGTGATTTAAGACAGCCTGTCAAACTACAATTGCTAATCTATGCTCAGGGAAGTTCTGTCTATATATGGTCAAATCCTGGGCGTCGTTGGGTAAGGCACATCTAGAGTGAACTATCAGGATGTTATGTTATGTACTATCAGGATGTTATGGAGTTTGTTTTTTCCTGTGTGGTTCAGCGTGGCTGCGTATGCCCTGTTATGCACTGGGCCATGGGTGACCGCCACCTCTACACAAGGAGTTATATGACAACACCGAAACACACCAAAGAACCTCCAAACCATCAGGGTTAATGGAAGGCCTACTTCAGTTGGATGCTGAAAGCCTTATTTGGGTCAAATTCCCTGCCTGACTGCGCATGAAAGAACCACATGGTTTCCCCCCAAGGATGCTTTGAAAGCCATTCTCTGCTTCGGAGCCTCCAGCTCGGAGGTACTGAGTCAGAATTTATCGCAAGACTGACGGATGACAGACGATAATGAGGACTGTCAGGAATTCCTTTGACACAAAGAACCAGGCCGGGCATCGAGGGAGGCAGCAGGACTAAAAAGCGTGTGATTGTTGTGGGTAGTTCAGCCGGGGCTGAACTTTAATGCAAGCCTTTCCTCGTTTTTATCAGATGAAGCCTGCTCGTCTTCTCTGATTCATAGCCTAGTTTGAGTCAGCTTGAGGGCCAATTTAGATCTTTCTAGAATTTTCTTAGCAGAGGGGACAGCATGGCTGACTGGGGAATTCTGGGAGTTGAAGTCCACAAGTCATAAAGGGGCCATTTTTTCCTCACTCCTGTCTTAGAGCAAAGTTTTCCAACTTAGGAACTTTAAGATCAACTCCCAGAATTCCCCAGCCGACTGGGTGGGGAATTCTGGGAATTGAAGTCCACGAGTTGCCAAGGTTAGACACCCCTGTCCCAGAGTGTCCGGCTCTGAAGTTATTATACCTCCCGTGTCTTCTTCCAATTCAGAAACGGAAGGATTTCGCTTCAGGAGCCATATCGAAGAGGTGTGTGGTATGCACGGAAGGAGGAATTCTGCTCCACCATTATGAAAAAACCCACAATTCTTTAAACCCATAATCAGTTGTGGGATTCCAAATCTTTTCCTACCAGTTCTATGAGAACATGCGTTGTGTGCACAGCAAAGACCGCCCTCGGTGTCAGCACTGGTAAGCTGAGCTGTGTTTTTAGCTTTGCTGAGGTGCAGCAATCCACTCTCCTGCGCGAATCAGCTGAGCTAAAAAACAAGGGAATATAGGACAGGGAACGACGGGAATGGGAGGGCGGGGCCCACCAGTGTTGGTATTTGCCGGTTCTCCAAACTGCTCAAAATTTCCACTACCGGTCACTCCTTTTAGATCCTGACGTCGGGCTACAAGATCGTACGATCTTAATTTTTTTAACGTTATCCTCACCGTTTTCTTTTTATTTGTCCATTCAGGGCGATGGTTTATTCATCAAGAACGGACGAATTATCAACGATGACCACTCCTTCTACGCCGATGTCTACGTGGAAGACGGGCTTATCAAGTTAGTGTTGGAACCCTGAAATTTATTCCGGCCTTCGTTTGATGCAAAAGATGCGGCTTCTTTTATTTAGGATGTTTTGGACTAACTTGGTTTGGTAATTGCTCGGATTAAAAAGATGACACATAGGGAGGCAAAAAGTGGGCAGCTGTAAGGTTAAACGATCAAAGGTAGTCCTCGAATTACAACAATTCATTTAGTGACCATTCAGAGTTACCACGGTATTGAAAAAAGCCGACTTATGGCCATTTTCCACCCTTATGACTGCTCTGCTGAACCTCGCACAGGGGCAGGTGACCCCTTAAGGCAGGGGTGTCAAACCTAAGGCCCGGGGGCTGGATCTGGCCCACAGGGCTGCTCCGGAAACTGTGAAGGACCTGCCCATGGTGCCTCTGCCAGCAAAAACAGAACTTGGGAGGGTGAGGGATTTTACTGGAAGTAGGTTGCAGGTCATCCCAGTTGAAAAAGAGCTTGCGAGGGCCGCACACGGGACCTCGGTTTTCGCTAGTAGAGGGTTGCAGGAGGCGGTTGCAGCCGAAAACTGAGCTTGGGCTGCCACAGGCACTCCCGACACGAGTGACGTCGAGCTGGCCACACCCTGTGCGCCCCAAGGTCGACACAACCCTGATAAGGCTGTTCTGACCCAGCCTTAGCAGAAGCAAGAAACAGACTCCTTATCACGAAAAACCCCTCTTATATTTCCCTCTTCTGAATTAATGGCATTCAGCCAGGCGTTAGTCCTGCAAGGAGTTAACTGCAGTACAGACCTCATCAGTTCCTTGTGATAATTGCCAGGCCAAAAGGTTGTAGCTGAAAGACTGCAAATTAAGTTCTGGCAAGCAGTCTTTGATGCACGAAACACAATGAGCAAAATCTTCAGAAATACAAACTGTTGTCTCCTACGACCACCATTCCCCTTTTCCTTCTATTTATTCCCCAGACAGGGAGGGGCTGTTCAACATCCATGTGTGATTTGCTTCCCGGGTCGATTCCTTGTCCTCCGTTGTTCTCCTCTCCTAACAGCTCTGCGCATACGCGCATCTGAGGCCTGTTCCTCCTCCACACTCATCTCTGACTCCAAGGTCAGCTGCCACTCCAGTGGCTGGGAAATATAGGTCAGCTCTGGCCCCCTCTCTGCCTCTGACGCAGAGCCCTCATCAGAGCCTTCCCCAGACTCCAGGACTGGCCCAAGTTCCTCCCCAACCTCCCCATCGTCTGAGCCTCGTGGGCTGCAACAGAGGCCCTCAATGAAATCGAGTTTGACATCCCTGATTTAAAGGGTAAAATGTACATTTGAGATGTTTGAGGGCCTCCCTCGATAAAAGAGTAAGCAGCCCTGCTTTCTTCCCGTTAGACAAATTGGACAGAATCTGGTTGTTACCGGAAGCCCGAAAACCATCGAGGCAACCGGCCTCATGATCCTTCCAGGTGGTATTGACAGCAACAGTTCTCTGCAGAAATCTGTTCAAGGCGTAACGGTAGCTGATGACTTTTATCAAGGAACGAAGGCTGCGTTGACCGGAGGCACGACCACCGTCAGTAAGTATTGGCGTAGTTGAGATTCAACCTCTCTACAGGGATGTGTTCTGACCCAGAAACTTCCTTAGAAAGCATGAAGCAGACTCTTGGTCCCGGCAAAACCCCTTTTATTTACACGACTGTGAATTCCTTTCATTCACAGTCAGCCAGGCTTAGCAAACAGTCTTTCATAGGAATGTTTATCCACACGAACCTTATCTCGCTTGGAGAGCTGCCAGATAACTAGTTTCCAAGCGCAGGGCAAGGCCAAACTCGGCACAGAGTGTCTTATAGTCACAAACAGAACTTTCCACTCTTGAAACGACTGAAGGTACAAATTGTTTCCTGCAAAATCCCCTTCCCCGTTCACTCCTTTTTTGTTTCCTATGGGAAGGGCCAATCACCTTCAAGGTCTGGCTTTATTCCCAAGTCGACCCTGCTGTCTTAGTTGTTCTTGTCTTCTGGCAGCTCTGCGCATGCGCACACTGGGAACAGGCTCCAGCTGTTCTTCTGCCTCACTGCTCTCTAACTCCCTCTCTGCCTCCGATGCAGAGCCCTTGTCTGAGCTTTCCTCAGCCCCCAGGACTGGCCCAGGTTCCTCCCCAACCTCCTCACCAGCCCTTGGCAGGCCACAGCAGGATGTCCAGAGAGATCCTCCATCCTCTGGTTTCCCCAAAACTGGTTTCCCAAAAGACTTTCTGGTTGTTGTTATTGTTGTTGTTTTGTTTGTTGGAAGAAATATCCATCTGGTTGAGTTCCAAGTGGGGAGAAAGACACTGGAAACATGGAGGCTGATTGGAAAGAGGGTTTAATGATGAAGCCAAACCAAATGGGTTTGGGATTGAGAATGAGGGTTATTTATACCTTCTCTTGGGCTTTGCCCTTGAGCTTCCTGTTCCTGTGCAAGAAATGTATTCTATTGGCTGCAATCAGACTCCCATGTAGGGTCATGTTTGTCTGAGTTAAGGTTTGGTTGAAGTTTGGCTGATGCAATGTCTTTAGTTTTTGCAGTTCAGTGAAATCTACTACTAGATAATCCTATTATGTCCTGGAGGATCGTGTCTTAATCCCATCACCCTTTGTCTCTATTTCTGTTTCTCTCTTTCCCTCTCTCTCTCTCTCTCTGTCTCTCTCTCTTTCTGTCTCTGTCTCTCTTTCTCTCTGTCTGTCTGTCTCTCTTTCTGTCTCTCTTTCTCTCTGTCTCTCTTTCTCTCTGTCTCTCTCTCTTTCTCTCTTGGTCTCCCTCTCTGTCTCTCTTTCTCTCTCTGTGTCTCTCTCTGTCTCCCTCTCTATCTCTCTTTCTCTCTCTGTCTCTATTTCTCTCTGTCTGTCTGTCTCTCTTTCTCTTTCTCTGTCTGTCTGTCTCTGTCTGTCTCTCTTTCTCTCTCTCTGTCTCTCTCTTTCTCTTTCTCTGTCTCTCTCTTTCTCTTTTTCTCTCTCTCTCTTTCTCTTGCAGTTGATCACATCCTTCCAGAGCCCGGCTCCAATTTATTAACGGCGTTTGCAAAATGGAAAGAGGCAGCAGAGAGCAAATCCTGTTGTGATTATTCTCTGCACATGGACATCACCGACTGGTATGATGGGATCCAGGATGATCTTGAAAATCTGGTGCAAGACAAAGGTTTGTACTAAGGGTTTCTGGGGGAGAGCAATTTGTGAGTGTGCTCACTACACCCTTCAGCGTTTGGACATGTGCTGCCTAAGGGAAAAAAATAGCTGATCTCTGTTATTGTTTATCAATAACCGCCTCTGATAGTTTATCAATCCCCAAATAAAACAGTCCCTCTGCGGATCGTCGGTTGAAATCTGTGTTTATGGCACCAGGTAGTTCTAATCCCCTTATGCAGATGGGCCTTGAGTGACAACAGTGCATTTAGTGACCATTCAAAGATACGACGATGCTGAAAAATGGGACTTATGACCATTTTTCACACTTACAACATTGTAGCGCTCCCCCCATAGTCACGTGATCAAAATTCAGACGCTCGGCAATTGGCTCGTATTTATGACAGTTGCAGCGTCCTCGGGTGATGTGACCACCTTTTGCGACCTTCTGACACGCCAAGTCAAGGGGGAAGTGAGATTCACTTAACAACAGTGTTACTCAGTGGTAGGATTCAGCCGGTTCGGGCCAGTTTGGATGGACCGGTTGTTAAATTCCTTCCTATCCCCGCACCTTCCAGGAGTAATGCCTACTAGGCCCAAAACTGAGTGTGTGTATGTGTGTGTGTGTGTGGCACTCCCCCTCCCCACCCCGCGGCCCATTTTTGCTCCCAGGGAGGTACAGGAGCCGGAGTGCTGCCTGTCACACCTCCTGGCCACGCCCACCCAGCCGGTCATTAGGGCAGAGAACCAGTTGTTAAATTATTTGAACACCACCACTGGTGTTACTGAATTAACAAATGCAGTGATTCACTTAACAACGGTGGCAAGAAAGGTGGTTCAGAGGGAGCAAAAACTCAACTTTTGCAAATCTTTCACTTAGCAATCGAAATTTGGGGCTCTCTTGTGGTCATAAGTGGAGGAAGTACCTACGTTGTGTGTGAATGAATTCATCTTTCTTTTTTTTTTAAAATCTCAATAGGTATCAATTCTTTCCAAGTCTACATGGGCTACAAGGATCTCTACCAATTGACGGATTCCCAAGTACGTAGCTTTTTTTAAAAAAAAAATGAGATTTGAAATCTTAGATCTGTCTGATTTTTAACTAGGATAGAGAGAAGGGGGAAAAAAACCCCGTGTTTTATTTTTGGTTTCGCTGTCTCTCCTTTTTTTACTTCGTGAGTTGAGTTGGACGCTCTCGCATTTTATCCCGAATTAGATTTCTGCTTTCTTTGGGGTCCTGTTACAGGATCAGGGGGATTTTAATGGAGGCTGTAGAGCTTAATCAAATGCTTGGACTGTTATTTCCAGCATGTGGGGTCTTTCAACTGAGCCAGTCACTTGATCTATTCTGCGAGTGAAGAGATAATGAACATACATGATGAAGTTTGCCTTTTTCAAAATCTCATGTTATCTGAAGCTGAGAGAACAATAAGAATGTAAAATCACTCTTCTTCTCCTCCTCCTCCTCCTTACTCTTCTTCTTGCTGTTCTGCTCTTTCCTTCCTCCTCCTTTTCCTCTTCTCTTCTTCTTCCTCTTCCTCCTTGTTTTCTTCTCTTCCTCCTCTCTTCTTCTGCTCCTCCTCCTCCCCTTCCTTCTCCTCCCTCCCTCTTCTCTTCTTCCTCCTCCTCCTCCTTGTTTTCTCCACTTCCTCCTCCTCCTTCCTCCACCCTCTTCTCCTCCTCTTCCTCCTGCTTCCTCTCCTCCTCCTTGTTGCCTCCTCTTCCTCCTCCTTCCCCCTCCTGTTTTCTTCTCTTCCTCCTCCTTCCTTCCTCCACCTCTTCTCCTTCTCCTCCTCTTCCTCCTCGTTTTCTCCTCTTCCTCCTCCTCTTTCCCCTCCTCCTCCTCCTCCCCCTCCTCCTCCTCTTTTTCTTCTCTTCCTCCTCTCCTCCTCTCTGTCAATTGCACACAGCTCTACGAAGCATTTACATTCCTGAAAAGTCTCGGAGCCGTTATCATGGTCCACGCAGAAAATGGGGATTTGATAGCTCAGGTGAGAGACATGAATTAATGAATGAAAATGGTATGTTCTGATATGCCCAGGAAGCCTCTACTGGCTTCCTATGATTTGGGGATCTCTACCCCGCATCCCCCACCCAAGGAATCACCGTGGCCTCTTTTGTTTCAGGAGCAAAAGAGGGTGCTGGCATTGGGAATAACAGGACCAGAAGGTCACGCTTTGAGCCGACCTGAGGAGGTGAGGATTCCTGCATTGCCTTCCAGAAATACCTGAAACATAAAAGGAACCCAAAGGTGCTTTTTTCCCCAAGAGGAAACTGGACTTTCTGGTTTTTTTTTTCCTTTGAAGACGCTTCACTTCTGACTGGATGGTGGGGAAGGGAAGGATTGGTACTCCTTGCAGACAACTGTTCATTTGCATTCTTTTTAGAGAGCCGTTGAGGCCACTTGGAAGTTTATCTCCGTCCTCAGGGTCACCTGAGTGGTGCAAATGGGTGTGGAGTCTTCTTGGAACTGCTGAAAGGATGGATGGTGGGGAAGGGAAGGATTGGTATTCTTTGCAGACAACTGGTCATTTGCATTCTTTTTAGAGAGCCGTTGAGGCCGCTTGGAAGTTTATCTCTGTCCTCAGGGTCACCTGAGTGGTGCAAATGGGTGTGGAGTCTTCTTGGAACTGCTGAAAGGGTCTGTGTTGTAGACTGGAGATAGACAATGTTGTATTCCTCCCCTTCTGTTGAGGAAGGGCTGTTCAGTTTTGACGTAGATGGCCTCTTTGACCCCTCTTCCAAACCAGCCGTCCTCTCTGTCCAAAATGTGGACTTTGCCATCTTCAAAAGAGTGGGCTTTGTCTTTTAAATGCAGACGGACTGCTGAATCTAGTCCGGATGGGTTTGTTCTCCGAAGTTGCGCCACGCGTTTGTGAAGTGGCTGTTTTGTTTCCCCCAAGTCTGCACATGTCTCACTGCATTGTACTGCATTTACCACGTTCTTCAGTTTGGGTCTAAGTGGTTTTTCCCTTGGGATGCTGCCTTTGTCTCCAAAGAAAAACCAGAAAGTCCCATTGCCTCTCGAAAAAAAAAACACACACACAACCTTTGGGTCAACCTTGGATGACGGAGAATCTCCAAAGACAACATAAAAGGAAGTTCAGATTTGCAGTTCAAAAAGTGCAATGTTGTAATTTCTCCTTTGCGCATGAATTTCCATGAAAATCAATGCAGAAAAGGCCACGCCCCCTCAAGGCCATGCCGCCCCCCCCTCCCAGCAAACAGGCAGAGAATTGATTGCTCAAATTTTTCAATCCCACCCCTGGGTTGGACTAGAAGACCTCCAAGGTCCCTTCCGACTCTTGTTATTTCTATGAAAAACTACAGAGAAGGTGAACAAACACTGAAAATTAAGGGGGCTTGTTAATAGATCTGGAGAGAAAGACTCTGTTAAACCCCCAGAGTCATTATCTTGACATGGGTCACTGTTGTGGCCCAGCAGGAGCCGTTGGAGCTGCCACCAGATTCCGACAGCGAGGGGCCCTATGAGTCGGCTCTGGAGGATGTGGAGGACCCTGGACAGGGTTCTGACTCCGAGCAGGGTGCAGAGAGGCTGGTTGGCCACCAGGAGGCACCTGAGCCTTGGACCAGTGGGGAGGAGACAAGGGAGAGTGAGCCAGAGGCCAGTAGTGAGTTGTTCCTGGATGCACGCCATCAAAGAGCTACTTGGCGTCAGGAATAGTTGCACAGTTACAGGAGGTAATTGCACTCAGCTGGTGGTCATTAGGCTCCTCTCCAGACTATAAAAAGACTCCTTGTGCACACGCCCCTCTTTGCAGCAGTCAACGCAGGATTGAATGTCAGAGGACATTACTGTGAGCTTGGCAGGCTGGATTGCTGCCAAGCCTTATCTGTGTTTATTGCTGCCCAAGCTTGTCTATGTCGGGTTGCTGCCAAGGACCTGTCTGTCTGTTAATTAAATGCCGTAATTTATCTCTGGCTCGGAGTGTGCTTTGGTGTGGAACGAGGGGGGTCAGAACAGGTCACCATGGAAATGAAACAAGCAAGCAACGCTAATTAATCAATGTGAACGTTCTTACTGGTAATAATGACTCTTGGTCTTCCTTTGTCTTTGCCGTTCAGCTGGAAGCAGAAGCCGTATTCCGGGCCATCACCATAGCTAGTCGGATCAACTGTCCTGTCTATATCACTAAAGTTATGAGTAGGAGCGCGGCTGATGTAATCTCGCTGGCTAGGAAAAAAGGTACGGGGTTCAGATTTTCTTGACGAATGAGTCTATTTCTCTTTCACGCCCCTGTGTGTCTCGGGTTAAAAGGACGCGGTGGGAGTTAGAGAACTTTGATTGAAGCCTGGCACTCCATGTGCAATTGCATCAACAGACACTGACCTACAACCAGCCTACAAGCCCCTCAGAATTCAAATCAACCATACAGCCAACCAGCGATGGCAGGAGCCTTCAACCAACCCATGGAATTGCCCCGCACCAACTGTTCCGACCCAGCCTTAGCAGAAGCAAGAAACAAACTCCTTGTCACGAAAAAACCCCTCTTGTGAATTAATGGCATTCACCCACCGAAAAGTCCAGGTGTTAATCCTGCAAGGATTAACAGACATTATCAGTTCCTTGTGATCATTGCCAGGCCGAAAGGCTGCAAATTAAGTTCTGGCAAGCAGTCTTTGATGCATGAAACACAGTGAGCAAAATCTTCAGAAATACGAACTGTTGTCTCCTACGACCACCACTTCCCTTTCCTTCTATTTATTCCCCAGCCAGAGAGGGGGCCATTCAGCATCCACATGTGCTTTGCTTCCCGAGTTGACTTCTTGTCCTCCGTTGTTCTCCTCTCCTAACTGCTCTGCGCATACGCGCATCTGGAACAGGCCCCAGCTGTTCTTCCTCCTCACTCATGTCGTCCTCCAAAGGCAGCTGCCTCTTCCATGGCTGGGAAATGTCAGATGGCTCTGGCTCTCTCTCTGTGGCCAATGCTGAGCATCCATCAGAACCTTCCCCAGACCCCAACACTGGCCCAAGTTCCTCCCCAGCCTCCTCATCGTCCGAGTCTGCCGCGAGCTCTGCTGGCAGTTGGTGGGCCGCAACATCAACCAGCACTTCACCTCCCAATGACCCTCATCTGCCATGACCTCTCCATCACAAGACCCCATTATAAGACCCTGTCCAGATATGACCCACACTGACCCATCACAAGACCCATCCCTAGTTCTATCACAAAGCATTTGATTAAAATAAATTTGATAAAAGCAAAAGAAATCCGATTTAAATTTGTTAAAAATCTGATATTTCTTAAAAAAAACACCATTGATTTTTATCCACCCTGGTCTGTCTTTTGTCTACTCAAGGTGCTCTGGTATTTGGGGAGCCAATCACAGCCAGTCTGGGGACCGATGGCACTCATTATTGGAACAAGAATTGGGCGAAGGCCGCAGCGTTTGTGACCTCACCGCCTCTGAGTCTGGATCCTACCACGCCTGATCATCTGACCTCACTTCTAGCCTGGTAAGACAAGATAGATGCTGGCAAACTATGGGTATCAGCCATCACGGTGGAGATGTTATGGAGATACTAAAAGGGCAGTTGGGAATCAGGTTTACCATGGCAAAGGGATGTCTTTATCAGGGGGCATGAGTTTGAGAGGGCGATTCTGTTGTGGCCCATCAGCAGAGCTGGCAGCAGAGTCGGACAGTGAGGAGGTTGGGGAGAAACACGGGCCAGTCCTGGAGTCTGGGGAAGGCTTAGATGAAGGCTCTGCGTTGAAGGCAGACAAGGGGCCAGGGCTGTATGCCAGTTATCAGCTGCCTTCGGAGTCAGACATCAATGAGGCAGAAAAACAGCTGGAGCCTGTTCCCAGTGTGTGCATGCGCAGAGTTGCCAGACGAAGGGAAGAGCTAAAGAATAGGGGTCGACTTGGGAATAAGGCCACAGGTGGACGATGAATGGCCCCTCCCAGAGGAAATAAAAGATGAGCAAAAGGGGAGTGGAGTTTGCAGGCGACTATTAGTTTGCTTCATTAGTTTGTGACTCTCCGAGACTCCTTGCCAAGTTTTGCAGATATCCGCCTGGCAGCTCTCCAAGCCAGAGAAGGTCTGTGATCGTAAATCCTCCTTTGAAAGACTTTGCTGGAGGTGAATGAGCAGAACTCACAGGAAATTAATAAAAGGGTTTTTTGTCAGGACAAGGAGTTTGCTTCATGCTCTCAGGAAGCCTCGGTTAGGACAGATTCTGGCAGTTCGGTGGCTGTCGTGACTCCATGGTTACACGGGTAGTTAAGCAAGAAGAGGCAGAAGTTCCAGTGTGTGTGTGTGTGTGTGTGTGTGTGTGTGTGCATGTGTGTGTGCTTGCATGTGTCACCATCATGGCCCTAACTTAACAATTGCAGTGATTCCCCTGAACAAACGTGGCAAGGAAAATCGTAATAGGGGGCAAAGCTCCCTTAAGGAATGTCTCCGCTTAACAACCTAAGTTTTGGGCTCAATGGTGTTCGTACGTTGTGAGAAACGAAAAGTGACATGTGTATTATCTGTATTTTCTTTTCTTTCAGTGGAGACCTACAAGTGACCGGAAGCGGCCACTGTACTTACAACACAGCCCAAAAGGCTCTGGGCAAGGAAAACTTCACGCTCATCCCAGAAGGGGTTAATGGAATTGAAGAAAGAATGACGGTGGTCTGGAATAAATGTGTTGTGAGTGGAATATATAAGGAAAGATAAAAGGGGAGGGGGGAACAAAGGGGAGGAGCAAAAGAAAAATGCACAGTGTCAGGCCTGTTGCAGCTCGGGCACTTAGGAAAGAAAGACCCTCGATTCCGCTTGCAGTGAAAGGTATACTTTTTTCAGAGTTTGTTGCAGCAATCGCATCCAGAAAGCACACACAGGTAACTGATTCAGCAGGATTCGTTAACTTCTCTTTATATATAATATAACATGAAGTAAATATACAACACCCAAAGCAGGTTTTCCTACGTGGTAGCAAATACAAACAGACACAAGAAGAGGAGAGAACAGTTTCAGTTTCAGTTCAGAGCAGCCGACTCAGCACAGACGCAGAGCTACAGAGCTAAGCCACGGCCAGGCTCCTTGCGGTCTTGAATCAGCAAACACTGTTTCAGTTTCCAAACAGCCCTCATTGGCTGACCCAGTTGCCAAGTCGATGCATTGGCGGGCCTCGTTGCCATGTCTCTGCCAAGTCGCTAACTCTCATACACACTGACAACTTTTACTAAAGCCAAGCGGTGACAGCGTTATTCTAATTGTGTCTCCAACAATATCATTCCTTTCCTTCTCTACAAATATGGTGGGGTCCTTTAGGCCCCAGATATTAAGTTTTGTTGAATCAGATGTCATGTACTGAGGAATCACATACATTTTCAAATGTCACGGTCTAGTATTTCACCCTTATTAATATGCACCATCTAATCCAACTTTTTAAGCAGGGGGCCGATTCACGGTCCCTCAACTGGATGGGTGTGGCTAGGTAATCATGTGACTGGGTGGGCGTGGCCAATTTAGCAGTCTATTTTGCCTTTGTCCTTGCTGTACTTGATTGATTGATTGAATTTGTATGCCGCCCACTCTCAGAGACTCAGGGCGGCTTACAAAAAAAGGGGGGGAGGGAGGGACATACAAAAACAAGACAACATTTAAAAAAACACAACGTTCACAACTGAGGGTGGGGCTGGACGATTCAACAGCCCCAGGCCTGCCGGAACAGCCAGGTCTTGGTCGCTTTGCAGAAGGCCGGAAGGGTAGTGAGGGTCCGGATCTCAATGGGGAGATCGTTAGCCGACATTGACCGGCAGATGGAATCCGGAGGAGACCTAATCTATAGGCCTTAGGGAGGTAATTGGCAGGAGGCGGTCTCTCAGGTAACCAGGTCCGATACCATGTAGGGCACTTGCCCCTCCCCGACTCACCCACTGGCCCTGGATCATGTAACTGCACTGGCGAGATCACTCCCTCAGTCAGCTGGCCCTTCCCCTCCCGCTTCGGCCTTACCTTCGGCAGCAGCGGCGTGCTCAGAAGTGCAGCTCAACCAGTGAAATGACTAAGCAGAAGTGCAGCTGGAGTGGCTGCTTGCTGGAAGATAAGGCCGATGGTGAGGGGTGGGGTGAGGGGCGGGGCTGAATCCCTCCACTCTGCGGGCCGGATACCTTGCATTGGCGGGCCGTATCCGGCCCGCAGGGCGTAGTTTGAGCATCTGCGGTCTAAACTGTAGAAAAATAGATCTGTGTCTCTGTTACTATAGCTTCAATTTCTGATTAGTCTACAGGTAAAATGGACGAGAACCAGTTTGTTGCCATCACTAGCTCTAACGCTGCCAAAATCTTCAATCTGTATCCGCGAAAAGGCAGGATTGAAGTTGGGTCCGATGCTGACCTCGTGATCTGGGATCCCGACAAGGAGAAGACGATCACGGCCAAAAGCCATAAATCGGTAAGCCGGAACACCTCGGTTGATAGAACGCTGAGAAGGACAAGGTTGGAAGGGGCCTTGGAGGTCCTCCAGTCCAACCCCCTGCTCAGGCAGGAAGCCCTATAGCAGTGATGGCGAACTCTTTCAGCACCAAGTGCTCAAACCGGAATGCACATGCATGCACAAATTCCAGACAAATGATTGTCTAATCTCTTCTTAAAAAACTTCCAGTGTTGGAGCATTCACACAATTGTGGAGGAAAGTTTAAAGGCTTCAGCTTTTAAAATCTTGATTCATGATGAAATCTTTTTTTTCCTTTCTTTCTTCAAACCAGTAAAATGTTCAACAAGAATTATGGAAGTGGATTATTAGGGAAGGTTTATTGAACTTGCAAAGGATTGTTTTGTTCTTTCCAGTCTGTGTTTTTTTTTTGTTTAAACATACGTGTTACATGATTAGAAAGGAGTGAAACACACAAACTTATCCACAAAATTAGGTATCCCATTCCTTGGTTTCTATGCTGCGAAGAATATGAAACACTAAAAGTCTTTATTGGACTTAAACTGAAATCATCCTCTTTTAACTGAGCCCATAATCCCTTGCTGGGTGGAGTCCGGGAACCTGAATGCAGCTGAGCAGGTGTGGGTTGCTGACGGCATTAATGCCGGTTCAGTGCACGGGCAAATTTTACGCGAGTGTGCTCACTTCGCTCACGTCCGTGCACATTTGCACATAAATATGCCCACGCATGCACAAAATGTTAAAAAAATGAAAATAAATTAAATTTGTCCAATTAAAATTGCGCAGAACCAAAAAATCAAGATGGCACCACCATAGGAGGACTGGTTTGGGGGCGTGGCAGGCCTGGGTCACTGCCGGTTCCAGCGACGCAGGCCGTCAAACCACTATCAGTTCGGCCGAAGCGGAATCAAAAACATTCGGCAGTTTGACCTAGTGGTTATTAAAACCTCACACGGGCCTATGAATTAATGCAAGGAAAAGCATGCCTAGATGTTCAGGAATAATGATATATTGTTGTCATTCTTTAGGTTGTTGAATATAACATTTTTGAAGGCATGGAATGCCGCGGGGCTCCCTACATAGTTATTAGCCAAGGGAAGGTTGTGTTCGAGGATGGGAATCTCACGGTGAGGAAAGGAACGGGCTCGTTTATCCCGCGGAATTCCTTTCCAGAGTATCTTTATCAACGGATCAAAACTAGGAATAAGGTATGTTTACTCACTTCCTTGTCATCTTTTAATATTGCACAACTTTCATTAATTATAAGTAGTCCTCAACGTGCAATCAGAAAATTCCTCCTTATTTCCAGGTTGAATCTCTCCTTGGTCAGTTTCCATCCATTGTTCTTTGTCTGGCCTTCGGGGGGCTTTGGAAAATAGCTTGTCCCCCTCCTCTCTGCGGCAGCCCTTCAAATATTTGAAGATGCTCTCCTGTCTCCCTTGGTCCTTCTCTTCCCTAGACTAGCCAGGCCCAGTTCCTGCAACCGTTCTTTATATGTTTTAGTCTCCAGTCCCCTCATCATCCTGGTTGCTCTTTTCTGCACTCTTTCTAGAGTCTCAACATCTTTTTTTATGAGTGTGGTGACCAAAACTGGACGCAGTACTCTAGGTGTGGTCTTACTAAGGCTTTACAGAGTGGTATTACCACCTCACTTGATCTTGATTGTATCTCTCTGTTAATGCAGCTTAGGATTGCATTGGTTTTTTTGGCTGCCACTGCACACTGCTGGCTCATACTTAGCTGGTTGTGCACTAAGACTCCAAGATCCCTCTCTCAGTTACTGCTATTAAGTCTTGCTTCACCCAGTTTACATGTGTACTTAAGAAGGGAATAGCATACTTCCTTCTTAAGAGATATATCCTGGACACAATCGGATAACACTGACAGCTTTGGTCTATTTGAGTGGCCTGAGGTCCAGAACTCTGCTTCTCACTTATTTAGGATCACCTACAGGCAGGGCCGGATTTAGATGAAAAGAGGCCCTAGGCTATTCCACTTATGAGGCCCTTTCACCTCCCATTTTTAAGTTTACATGAGAGACAATAAAATACATAATTACTGTGATATATATCAACATATATAAATATATATAGCTAGCCTCCCGATGGAGGGCGGCTCTGCTCTGCGGCAAAGGCAGCGAGGCCAGCCGCCTCCCCTGCTGCGCTCAGCTGCCCGGCTCGGCCCCCTCACCATCACCTGCCTGGCCGCTGGTGGGCTCCGTGTCGATGGGGCGGCTACTGGGAGCGGCCGCACCTCTCGCCCGACCGCCGGTGCCGGGAATGTGGGCGGGCTCCCCAACTGCTGCGGCGCTGGAATGATCTTAACCAATACATTCTTATGTTTGTTTATTAGTCATATGCGTAGAATTTCTCCTTATTTTCGGTTCAGTGTTTTAGTGTTCACTGTTTTTAGAATAGTGTAATTTTAATTTTGCTAACAATTTGAATGTAGACCCCTCTTGATCTGGAGGCCCTAGGCTGAAGCCTAGTTAGCCTATAGGAAAATCCTGCCCTGCCTACAGGAGAGTAAGAAGCCAAAGCAGTTGTGTTGTTAAAGAGACACAAGTGAACACCTCTTCACTGAGAATGAATACATGTTTGTTTATGGAGATTCTCAGTCCTCCGGGTCATGGTTGTCCCAAAGGTGTTTCTTCAAGAGGCAACTGGACTTTCTGGTTTTTGCTTTGAAGACATTTCGCTTCTCATTCAAAGAAGCTTCTCCAGCTCTGACTTGGATGGTGGGGAATGGAAGGATTGATGCTCCTTGCAGACAGCTGGTCATTTGCATCCTCTGAGCAAGTTGTTAAGGCCGCTAGGAGTTTTAGCTGTGTCCTCAGGGTCACCTGAGCGGGGCAAATGGGCGTGGAGCCTTCTTGGAACTGCTGAAAGGATCTGTGTTGTAGACTGGAGATGGATGATGTGGTATCCCCCACCCCCTCTGTTGAGAGAGGGCTATTCAATTTGGACACAGATGGCCTCTTCGACCCCTCTTTCAAACCAGCGGTCCTCTCTGTCCAAAATGTGGACTTTATTGTCTTTAAAAGAGTGGCCGTTTCGCTTCTGACTGGAGGGAAGGATTGGTACTCCTTGCAGACAACTGGTCATTTGCATTCTATTTAGAGAGCCGTTGAGGCCACTTGGAAGTTTATCTCTGTCCTCAGGGTCACCTGAGAAGTGCAAATGGGTGTGGAGCCTTCTTGGAACTGCTGAAAGGGTCTGTGTTGTAGACTGGAGATAGACAATGTTGTATTCCTCCCCCTCTGTTGAGAGAGGGCTGTTCAGTTTTGACGCAGATGGCCTCTTTGACCCCTCTTCCAAACCAGCGGTCCTCTCTGTCCAAAATGTGGACTTTGCCATCTTCAAAAGAGTGGGCTTTGTCTTTTAAATGCAGACAGACTGCTGAATCTAATCCGGATGGGTTTGTTCTCCGATGTTGCGCCACCCGTTTGTGAAGTGGCTGTTTTGTTTCCCCCAAGTTACAGATCTGCACTTGCTCTCTGCGTTGTGCTGCATATATGTGGTGTTTCTTTCTGTGCCCTGCAGGTAACGGAACTACAGGGTGTTTCCCGAGGAATGTACGACGGGCCGGTCTACGAAGTTGTAGCAACTCCTGCGAAATATGCAACCCCCGCCCCCTCAACGAAAACGTCGCCTGCCAAAAACCAGCCTCCGCCCATCAGAAACCTCCATCAGTCTAATTTCAGTTTATCAGGTGATTTCTGAAATCTATTTGGAAATAGAATGGTCGCGGGAAAGATTGGTCCCGGCATGAGACATTTAGGATAGAGTTGCTGCCCCGTTTCGAGTGAGAAAGCATACTTTGGAGAGATGATGTCATTGCAAAGATGTTCTAGGGCCGAGGATAGTTGGCTGGCTGGCCCTCTCTGGGGGTGCCAGTTTAGCAGGAAGGGGAGCTAGGCCGCAGCCATTTAGACAGCCAGAGTGGCCTTGGTAGGTCAGACTTGCTTGAAGTCTTTTTCTAAAGTTCATTTGAAGTTACCAAGGAGGATTTACAGTCACAGACCTTATCTGTCTTGGAGAACTGCCAGGCCGAGATCTGCAAAACTTGGCAAGGAGTCTCGGAGAGTCACAAACCAATGAAGCGAACTAATGGTCTCCTGCAAACTCCACTCCCCTTTCACTCCTCTTTTATTTCCTCTGGGAGGGGCCATTCATCGTCCACTTGTGGCCTTACTCCCAAGTCGACCCTTGTTCTTTAGCTCTTCCCTTCGTCTGGCAGCTCTGCGCATGTGCACACTGGGAACAGGCTCCAGCTGTTCGTCTGCCTCACTGATGTCTGACTCTGAAGGCAGCTGATAACTGTCAGACGGCCCTGGCCCCCTCTCTGCCTCCGACACAGAGCCCACATCTGAGCCTTCCCCAGACTCCAGGACTGGCCCAGGTTCCTCCCCAACCTCCCCACTGTCCGAATCTTCTGCCAGCTTCTCTGGCCGCTGGTGGACCACAACACTTTAGAGGAGGGTTAGGTCCATGCCATTTCTCTAATTACACTCCCATATGACCTGGCATGTATGAATCTTGCCTCAACTAGGGAAGACATATATGCATTTTTAAATAATTGATGCTTAATCTGTATACCAGAATGGTTCTTTTCCTTTGTGGGAAAGCAACTGTCAGCAAAAATGAAGAAGCAAATCCCACGGAGTTTGGACAGAGCTTTCCATCTGCCTGCCTAGGCCTGATTAGATTAAAAATAAGGGTGGGCACCCCTCTGTATCTCCCCACTTTTGAGAAGGCCAGATCTAAGCCACGCAGAAGCTCCCGTTGGCAGCCCCAATGCCATACTAAGAGAAGGTTCGGTTTGCGGTGCTTTGTGCTCAGAAAGGACGGATTCTCATGTATTGATGAGGATTAAATCTAATTGTTGTGGCCTCTCGGCCACCGGCCCCTCCAGCAGTCAAATCAGGGGAGGAGGTTTGTCTGTCAGGATCAGCATCAGGGCAACCTGGGAGCTCTGAGGGGGAAGAGGGAGTGGAGCTGGCAGAGAGAGAGAGACAGAGGCAGAGCCTGGGCCGTCCGTCAGCTCTCAGATGGAGAGTCAACAGCCCCCAGGTCTGGAGGTGGCTGATGAGGAAGAGGAGGAACATCTGGGTCCAGTGCCTGACGCATGGATGCACAGAAGGCAGAGGAGAGGAGAGCAGTGGAAATCTATGGGCTGGTCCTTGGGATGGAAGAGCCACCGCTAGCTCTGGGCATAAAAGGGAAGGTGGAGATGGATAGTTGTGGCAAACAACTATTTATCTTCTGGCCGGACAAACTTGTTAGCTTGCCTTGAGAGAGAAACTTTTTGCAGAGGCTGCCAGCGCTCCTAATTAAAAGAATCTGGAATGATCTACCCCCAGAGATCCGGACCCTTCCCACTCTCTCGGCCTTCCGAAAGGCTACTAAAACCTGGCTATTCCGGCAGGCCTGGGGCTGTTGACCTCATGAATGAGGTCCAGCCCCGCCCAGATTAAGTGCATGAAGTGATTTTTTAATCTGCTCTTCTTTCTCTATTTTTTAATTTTTATCCTTTTAGAAATGTGTTTCTGTAAGCCGCCCGGAGTCCTTCGGGATTGGGCAGCATATAAATTCATTAAATTTGAATTTGAATCTTTGAATTCACTTCAGATGGTTTGTTGTGTTTGGGGAGCTGGCTCAGAAGACTAATGCTTCTGAAATGTCCTCTTGCAGGGGCTCAAGTAGATGACCATAATCCTCGCCGCACCGGACACCGTATCGTCGCACCGCCAGGAGGCCGTTCCAACATCACTAGTCTCGGATAAGCGCAGATGGAAGTCGGAAACGAAGAACGAACGCTCTTAGTCCTCCTCTACATTCCCGTGCTCCTTAGCTCACGCTTCATTCATTGCTGTGCGAGGAAAAAAAAATGTTTGTCTTAAGGAAATAAGTGTCATAGTGTGATGTGTTTGCTTGGAATGAATCACCTTGGTTGTGTTTGCCATCTTAAAAGCATGATCCTCCCCCCCTGTGCTCGGTGAGCAGCGGTGCTGCTTGTAGCTTTGCTTGCAGTAGAGTTTTCCTTTGCACCTTCCCATCCCCTTCCTCCCTTAGTTGTGCTAGATTAGGCAACGCATGTTACTGAAGCAAGTTGCGGTTTATGCGTCTACTTTAGAGTAAGGCCGCCTGCCACTATGGATTAGACCAGGGGTTGGCAACCTTAAAGACTCAGAGAGTCATTTGCACCCGTTTCCCACACAAAAGAAAACACCGGGAGCCACAAACGTCCCGTTCAATTCTGGAGCCGACCGGAAATCTGGCTCCTCCACCATAGAGTCTCCTCCTAGTGCGGCATCCTTTTACCTCTATCTGTCCTAAACGAAAGCCTTGTCAATTGTGGAGCCGATCGGAAAGCCCGGCCCTTTCCATAGAGTCTCCTGGCATGCTGTGCTTCCTCACCTCCAAACGGAAAGTCCTCTCAAAATTGTGGTGCTGACCGACAGTAAGGAGCCGCAGCAGAGGGACGAAAGAGCCACATGCGGCTCCGGAGCCGCAGGTTACTGACCTTGGCTTAGACACAAGGTCAAGGCGTGATGTTCGGTTAAAGGAAGACACCTATGGACGTCTTATAAATATGCAGTAGAATTTTTGTTGGTGTTTTTATTCATTACCGACCCAATGAGGGGGGCCAATAGGCTGTGATCTTCTCAGTCGAGTCAAACTCTCGTCCGACTTTAGGAAAAGCCATTATTAATAATCCATGTGGTGACTGTAGAGGATTTCCATAGGCGGTCATCCTTTACACACCAATTTTGGTACTTGTAAACATTTCAAAGGTTTGTTGGTTTTTTAAAACGTTTTTGTATGATGGAGAGGTTTTTTTTTCCCTTCCTCCTTAAAAATTGTGGTTATTTATTAGAATGTGTCAGATTTAGTAGTTGTGGCTCATTTTTTTTTAAACACTTGTGAAATAAAAGAACACGAAGTAGCTCGACTCTCTTTTATTGTAGTGCATTATCAAAACAATGGCCTTTTGGTATCTCTTGTGCATCCTTGATAAAACTCCGACGAGACAGGAATTAAACGGCAACTAAATAACTGGCTGGAGAACACGGACCAGAACTCATTAAAGTGCAGCATTCCTTGCGTACAGATTCACAGAATAATAAGAGTAACAGATTTGGATGGGACCGTGGAGGTCTTCTAGTCCAACCCCTGCACAAGCAGGAGACCTTATATCAGATGCAGCCTAATCTACGTCACCGCGCACTGGAAATGGCACGCAAAACCACCCCACCTGGATCGCGGCAAAACCCAGAAGAGCAGTGCTCCATCGTGCGTGTATGCACTGGCACCAGAACGCCCAGTTTCGGTGTGGATGTGCCTGAGGAACAGCTGGCCATCGGGCATGCATACGCAGGAAACCCAGATGTTTGGGTGCTGCTTTTTCGGGTTTTGGTGCTCCCGCATGTGTGAAGGCCAGTTGCCCAGCGTTATGTACGGGCACAGGAATGCGGGAGAGCATCTGGCTCATTCCTTCTCCCTTGCCTGCAGGCAAGTGAGTTTGGAGAGGAAGGGATCGCAAGAGAGTACATCTGTGTTTCCCACAGCTTTGGGTTGCTTTTTTTTTTTAAAAAAAACCCCTCTCTTGTCATCCCTTCCTCTCCAAACTCACTTTCCTGAAGGGAGGGAATGGGTCAGATCCTCTTGCTACGCGTTGTTTGGAGAGGAAGGGATCGCAAGAGAGTAGATGGAGCTTATAGGACCATCGTATGATGACCAAGGCATGGATGGGCCATCCCGGCAACTCCTCTGATAGTCAGAGGGTCACTCAGCGGTGGTTCTGACCCATTCCTTCCCTTGCCCACACAACTGAGTTTGGAGAGGAAGGGATCGCAAGAGAGTTTTTTTTAAAAAAAATAGGGGCAACCAAAGGCTGTGGGAAATGCAGATCTACTCTCTTGCGATCCCTTCCTCTCCAAGCAACGCTTAGCAGAGGATGCGGCCCATTCCCTCTCCCTTGCCCACAGGACAAGGAAGTTTGGAGCGGAAGGAATCGCAAGAGAGTAGATGGAGCTTATAGGACCATTGTATGATGACCAAGGCATGGATGGGCCATCCCGGCAACTCCTCTCATGGTCAGAGGGTCACTCAGCGGTGGTTCTGACCCATTCCCTCCCTTGCCCACACAACTGAGTTTGGAGAGGAAGGGATCGCAAGGTTTTTTTAAAAAATAGGGGCAACCGAAGGCTGTGGGAAATGCAGATCTACTCTCTTGCGATCCCTTCCTCTCCAAGCAACGCTTAGCAGAGGATGCGGCCCATTCCCTCTCCCTTGCACACAGGACAAGGGAGTTTGGAGCGGAAGGGATGGCAAGAGAGTAGATGGAGCTTATAGGACCATTGTATGATGACCAAGGCATGGATGGGCCATCCCGGCAACTCCTCTCACGGTCAGAGGGTCGCTCAGCGGTGGTTCTGACCCATTCCCTCCCTTGCCCACAAGGTAAGTGAGTTTGGAGAGGAAGGGACCACAAGAGTGCTAAAAAAATGGGGGCAACCAAAGGCTGAGGGAAACGCAGATCGACTCTCTTGCGGTCCCTTCCTCTCCAAACCACGTCAGAGGACAGCGGGAGCCCCTCCTCAGCCGGAGTCCTTTGCCTCCATCCGAAGGCAGGGCGGCGCTTTCCGAACCCCCCAAAAAAGGGCCGGCAGGGAGACAACCGTCCCACACACACACACACACACACACACGTGTCCACCGGCCCGGCTGCTTCAGGCCTGACCAGGTTAACAGCCGAGCGTGAGGCGGCGGCGCCACACGGCCAGTCAGCGCGCGCTAAACTCCCGCCTCTACCTCGCGGCTCTCCAGAACCTTCGCGACGGCCGTCCGCCCGCCCGCCCGCGAGGGAGCGCTCAGGGCCGCTCTCGCTCTCTCTCTTCGCGCGCTCTCTCTTTGCTGCGCGCGCAACCTTTTGTTGCTTCCTTCGTTTCCCTCGCTTCCTGCCGGCCCGCTCACGCTCTTTCCCTCCTTCCCTGCTGCGCGCGCAGCTTTTGTTCCGCGGTTTCTTCCTCCTCCCGAGCTCGGGAGAAGGAGCCTCGCTTCCCGGCGGGGGGGGGGGGGCGGGCGCTCTCTGTCTCCTCCCTGTCACTCTCCCTGGTGCGTGCGCAGCTTTTGTTCTTATTGCATCCTCCTCCTCCTCCTCTTTCCCAGCTCGGGAGGCGCCTCTCTTCCCGGGCGCCGCTCTCTCTCTCTCTCTCCTCTCTTTTTTCCCTGCTGCGCGCGCAGCTTTTGTTCTGTTGCCTCCTCCTCCTCCTCCTTTTCCCCAGCTCGGGAGGCGCCTCGCTTCACGGAGGCCGCTCTCTCTCTCTCCTCTCTTTTTCCCTGCTGCGCGCGCAGCTTTTGTTCTGTTGCCTCCTCCTCCTCCTTTTCCCCAGCTCTGGAGGCGCCTTTCTTCCCGGGGGCCGCTCTCTCTCTCTCTCTCTCTCTCTTTCTCTCTCGCTCTCTCTTTCTCTCGCGCTCGCGCTGTCCCTGCTGCGCGCGCAGCTTTCGCGCTCCCCCCTCCCCCTCGAGGCGCCGCCTGCGGGTCCCGCGCGCGCGGCCGAGCACCGGAGCTTCCCTCAGAGCGGCGGCGGCGGCGGCGGCGACGGCGCCATGACGGCGGAGGAGCGCGGGGCTGAGGAGATGAGCGCGGCGGCTGCGGCGGCCGCGACGGCGGCCTCGGAGGGCCTCGACATCACCGCCAAGTGCGACGGCGGCGTCCTCAAGGTGGGCGGAGGCGCTCGCGGGGCCCGCCTGGCCTCAGCCTTCCCCCCTCCTCCTCCACCTCCCTCCTCCTCTAGGGCGGCCTCCCCCTGCAAGGCCCCGCGGGGGGCGGCAGCACTAGAAGCCCGGCCGGTCGGAGCCTTCAGGCCTCAAGGAAACCCCCCCCCAAAAGCCCAAGGCCGCATGGGGGGGGGGCTGTGGGCCGTTGGAGGGCTGTGGGGGATAATGGGAGGAGCATTGGGGCGAGTGGGGTCATTAGGGGGCGGTGGGGGGTTATTAGGGGCGGTGGGAGGAATATTGGGGCTATAGAGGGCAGTGGGGGTTTTGGGGGGGGGCTATTGGGCAGTGGAAGGTCTGTTGGCAGTTGGGGGGCTCTTGGGGTAGTGGGGGCTATTGGGGACAGTGGGAGGAGTATTGGGACGGTGGGGGGCTATTAGGTAGTGGGGGCCATTGGGTACTAGGGGCTATAAGGGGTAGTGGGGACTATTAGGGTGTGGTGGGGGGTAGTAGGACATACTTGGGGCTATTAGGGACGGTGGGAGGAATTTTGGGGTTTCCGGGGGCTATTAATTGAATTGAATTTATTGCACTTATATGCCGCCCTTTTCCCCGAAGGGGACTCAGGGCGGCTCACAATCCAAGTCAGGGAAGGGGATACAGATAAGGGATAAAAAAGACGGAACAGAACAATACACAATTTAAAAGCACACAAGAACCATACCATTCGAGGGGGGGGGGCAAAAGCTCTTTAGCCCCAGGCCTGTCGGAACAGCCAGGTTTTAAGGGCTTTCCGGAAGGCCTGGAGGGTGGTGAGGGTTCGAATCGCCACGGGGAGCTCGTTCCAGAGGGGAGTGTAGTAGGGGCAATACCCGATAGTGGGGGCTATTAGGATGTGGTGGGAAGAGTTCTGGGGATAGTGGGAGCTATTGGAATGTGGTGGGGGCTGTTAGGGTGTGGTGGGGGATAGTAGGACGTAGTAGGGGCTATTAGGGACAGTGGGAGGAGTAGTGGGGTGGTGGGGCTATTGTGAGGCAGTGGGGGGCTGTTAGAGGGGAGGGGGAGCAGGAGGTGGCCAGGCCTCCCAGCTTTCACCTCCCCGTCCCCCCTTTTCTCTCTTCCTGGACAGAAGGAAAGTGGCCCTTTGGCGCTCCTCCTGCTCAGGACTGGCCAGTTCTCGCTTTGCACCCCCCCCAAGGTCGCTAAGTGGGAGCTCCAGACTTCTCTCCTGGCTTGGCTTTGGTTTTGCCCGTTGGTAGAGCGTGGCTTTCGGGCACGCCCTCAGATGGCCTCTGCTTCCTTCTCTCCCTGGCAGGTGGTCAAGAAAGAAGGGACGGGCACCGAATGCCCCATGATAGGGGACAGAGTGACTGTCCACTACACTGGATGGCTCTTGGATGGTTCCAAGTTTGACTCCAGCCGGGACCGAAAGGACAAATTCTCCTTCGATTTTGGAAAAGGTGACGACTCCCTTGACTCCTCTGAAGTGCACAACGGTTCTCCCTCTATTTTCTACTTATTTATTTGCATCCCACATACATATTTGCATACATACATTTACATATTTGTATAGGTAGCTCAAAAAGGGATGTGGTGGCTCCGTGGCTAAGACGCTGAGCTTGTCGATCAGAAAGGTGGGTGGTTCAAATCCCTAGCGCCGCGTAACGGAGTGAGCTCCCGTTGCTTGTCCCAGCTTCTGCCAACCTAGCGGTTCAAAAGCATGTAAAAGCAAGTAGAAAAATAGGAACCACCTTTGGTGGGAAGGGAACAGAGTTCCGTGCGCCTTCAGGCGTTGAGTCATGCTGGCCACATGACCACGGAGATGTCTTCAGACAGCGCTGGCTCTTCAGCTTTGAAATAGGGATGAGCATCGGGAACGACTAGCACATATGTGCGAGGGGAACCTTTAATTTTAACAATTCCTGAAGGGCGCCGCTCTTACCTTGATAGCTGCACTGCTTTTTAACAATCCTCTTGGGAGCTAAGCTTCGAGTGACCTTGTCCTCTATTTCTCTTTGTGCTTAGGTGAGGTGATCAAAGCATGGGACATCGCTGTGGGGACCATGAAGATCGGGGAACTTTGCCAGATTGTCTGCAAACCGGAATATGCCTATGGCTCTGCCGGCAGCCCCCCTAAGATACCTGCTAATGCCACCCTGTTTTTCGAGGTAGGTTTCATGCCATGTGCTTTGACCCACAGAAGAGGGCATGTTGAATGAAGGGAACTGTAGCTACTGTATTTTTCAGAGAATAAGACACACCTCCCCCCCCCAAGAGCGTGGAAATGTTGGTGCGTCTTATACACTGAATACAGTCATTTTTGGCGTCTCCCCGCCCCGCATCCCTTTTTTGCAAAAATGGGCCATGTTTTGCAAAAAACGGAGACATTTTTCCTTTCCTCCGGCCCCCAGGAGCACTCTGCAGGCTTCAGCAGGGCTGGGGGAAGGCAAAAATGCTCCTTTTTGTGAAAAAAAACATTAGTTTTCTGCCCATTTTTCGCAAAAACAAGGGCATTTTTCCTTCCCTCAGCCCTGCTGAAGCCTGCAGAGTGCTGCTGGGGGCTGGGGATGACAAAAGGTTTTTTTTCCCTTACTTATATCTTTGAAATCTTGGTGCGTCTTATACACCGGTGTGTTGTATAGTCCGAAAAACGTGGTACTTTTTTTTCTTTAGTCATTTTAAGTGTGCTCAGATTGCTTTTCGTGCGCACCTTTATTTCAATCCGTATCTGATAGCAATAGCAATAGCAGTAGACTTATATACTGCTTCATAGGGCTTTCAGCCCTCTCTAAGCGGTTTACAGAGAGTCAGCATATTGCTCCCAACAATCCGGGTCCTCATTTTACCCACCTCGGAAGGATGGAAGGCTGAGTCAACCCTGAGCCGGTGAGATTTGAACCGCTGAACTGCTGATCTAGCAGTAGCCTGCAGTGCTGCATTTAACGACTGCGCCACCTCGGCTCTATCTGATCCCCTCCTCAGTACAACAACGCCTCCCCTTGGCGCTAAACAAGCCTCTGGTTTCTTCCTCCAGATAGAACTGTTTGAGTTCAAGGGAAAAGACTTGACCGACGATGAAGACGGGGGAATAATTCGGCGGATCCGAAAGAAAGGAGAAGGCTATTCCAAACCCAACGAGGGAGCCTTTGTAGAGGGTGAGTAGCGGGAGAGCTGGGATTACTTAAACCAGGGGGTGGGGAACGATGGCCTCTTTATGACCTGTGGACTTCAACTCCCAGAATTCCTGAGCCTGCAGGGATGGGGGGGGGGAACGATGGTCGTTATAAGACTGGTGGACTTCAATTCCCAGAATTCCTGAGCCAGCATTCTTGAGCATGACTGACTCAGGAATTCTGGGAGTTGAAGTCCACAAGTCACGAAGGTGCCATAATTCCCCACCTCTGACTTAAAACACATACTGGATTATTAATCTGGATTTCGGGGCCGGTGTGAAAGGGTTCCAGACGGTCATCTCTGTAGAGTGTTGTGTTGAAACACGGGTAGTCCTCGTTGCTTCTCTCCTTGATTAGTTTCCATCTGTTGCTTCTGTCTTCTGGTGCTTTGGAGAATAGTTTGACTCCCTCTTCTTTGTGGAAATCCCTGTGATATTAGAAGACTGCTATCGTGTCTCCCCTGGTCCTTCTTTTCACTGAGCAAATTAACTTTTGGATAAACCTCCATATGTAGATTCTCTGTCAACACAGAGAATCACTTTCTCTTAAATACATTTTTGTCGTGTATGAAAAAAGAGCACTCGAAAGCCCAAAACCTCTGTTGTTAAGTGAGACATTGAGCAAATTTTGCCCCTCCATTTTGCGACCTTCCTTGCCACTGTTGTTAAGGGAATCCCTGCAGTTGATAAGTTAGTGACGCGGTTGTTAAGCGAATCCGCCTTCCCCCCATTGACTTTGCACGTGGGAAGGTCGCAAAAAGAGATCACGTGGCAACAAATCACCTGCCGTGTCTCATTCCTGGATGCCACCATCATGCCAGGCTCCACAACTGGTCCTTGACGGTCCCATCTTTCAAAGTGGGCCTGCATTCCCAGGTAGGATGGTGGCATCACGGCCTGCTTTCTTTGCTCCTTAGGGTCTGAGTGTTGTAGCCCTCCAGCAGCCAGCAGAGCTGGCAGCACAGTCAGACACTGGGGATGTTTGGGGAGGAACCTGGGCCAGTCCTGGAGGCTGGGGAAGGCTCTGAGGAGGGCTCTGCGTCAGAGGCAGAGAGGAGGCCAAGGCTGTCTGGCAGTTCACAGCTGCCTTCGGAGCTAGATGGCAGTGAGGCAGAGGAACAGCGGGAGCCTGTTCCCAGTGTGCACATGGGCAGAGCTGCCAGAAGAAAAGTAAAGACACAGGTGGAAGGTGATTGGCCCCTCCCATAGGGAATGAAAGAGGAAATTGTTTGCAGGAAACAATTTGTTCGTTGGGTTGTTAGATTCGTTTCAGGAGTGTGAAGATCTGTCCCAGTCTCTGTGCCAAGTCTTTCCTTGCACAGTGTTTGGACAATATCTACATGGCAGCTTTCCAAGCTAGATAAGGTCTGTGGTCATAAATCCACCTTTGAAAGACTGTTTGCCAGGCCTTGGCTGAAGGTGAAGGAGAGGATTTCACATTCATTTAATAAAAGGGTTTTTGTCAGGACCAGGACTCTGCCTCGGGCTTTTTGGGGAAGCCGAGGTCAGAATACCTGCAATCTGCTCAGCCTGGTTCCCACAGGTCTGTGACCCCGGGGGGGTGGGTGGGTTGGGGACCCCTGCTCTACAAAGAGAACTTCAGCAATCGGTTCTAAATACCTGCTGTTTTTTTTTTTTAATGCCAGTCGAGATTGAAGGTCGGCACGGAGATCGCGTGTTTGACAAACGAGAGTTACGGTTTGAAGTAGGAGAGGCGGAAAACTACGACCTCCCTCCCGGCGTGGACAAAACGCTACTGAAAATGGAGAAGCTGGAAGAGGCTGTGGTTTATCTCAAGCCCAGGTGAGCCTTTTGCCCTGAAATGGTCTCGGCCGAGGGGCGGTGACTCTTGGGATGAAATGATGGGGGTGGGGGTGAGATGGGGGTTTGTGGGTCAGTTGCTCTTCAGGGAGAAATATTTTGCTCCTCAACACCTCCCGTGTCTCTTACAGCTACGGGTTTGGAAGCGTCGGGAAACCAAAGTTTCAAATCCCGCCAGATGCCGACTTGCAATACGAAATCAAGCTGAAAAGCTTTGAAAAGGTAACGTCAGGGAGCACTTATACAAAGGCAGACAGGAGGGGCGGGGGATGGCCTTACGGAACAGGGGTGTGCTTAATTTTTTGGCAATTTCAGCACACTTACCGTACTTTTTGGAGTATAATATGCACCTTTCCTCCCCCCCCTCTCCCCCCAAAAGAGTGTGGAAATGTTGGTGCGTCTTATGTGAGTCTTATACACCGAATACGGCCAATTTTGGCCTCCCGAAAACACGCCCCCGCATCCCATTTCTGCAAAAAATGGAGACGTTTTTTCCTGCCCCCCCAAAATTGACCCATTTTTCACAAAACCAGGCATTTTCCCCTTCCCCTTTAGCCCTGCTGAAGTCTGCAAAGTTCTCCTGGGGGCGGGGGAGGATAATTTTTTTTTCTTATTTACCTCTTTGAAATCTTGGTGCGTGTTATAGTCCGAAAAATACGGTACTTTTTACTGAACGTTATTTGTTTTATTCAACATACAATTACAAGTTGTGGTCTAACACACGGTGCAGGCTTTTTTTTTTTTAATGCAATATGTTTAATATTTAAAGATGTTCGTCTTGATCTTCCTCGTCCCATCAAGTTTTTAAAGTTTGGGACAAATGAAATGGTTTGCGCAATTGGATTGTCCCCTCTTTCCCCCTTCGCTTCTGCATGGTATTATCACGCTGCCCATATTTATTCATTTACTTTATTTACAATTTATTTATAATGTATTCATTGGTATTATCACACTGCCCGTATTTATTTATTCATTTAATTTGTGCGGCTGAACCATCTCCCCTAAGTGACTTTGGATATGGTGAGTGTCAGAGGTGGTTTTGAGCAGGTTCTGACCAGTTCTGGAGGACCGGCAGCGGAAATTTTGAGTAGTTCAGAGAACCGGTAAATACCACCTCTGGCTGGCCACGCCCGCATCTGTTCTCTGCCTCCGGAGCCCCAGCTGGTCCGGAGGAAATGGGGATTTTGCAGTATCCTTCCCCGGGAGTGGTGGCAATGGAGATTTTGCAGTAGCCTTCTCATGCCACACCCACCAAGCTACGCCCACAGAACCAGTAGTAAAAACTTTTGAATCCCACCACTGGTGAGCGTGCTTAAAATGCTACAATAAAAATGCAGAGTGTAAAATGAAAAATAACCCTCAAGAATAAAAAGGAAAACGGGCACCTGAGGATAATCAGCAATATTTTAGCGCCTGACCCCCATACATGGGGGAAAAGCTGGGTGGGAAAGACCACCTGGAAGCTTCCGGTCTCTCTCTGCCCTGAGGATTTTTGTCCATGGGAATAACTGCTTAGGACTTGTCTAAACTTGTTACTGGTTCTCCCTGACTCTCGGTGTTCCAGTTTCACATTGCAATCTGGAGTGATGTGGTTGCTTTCCCCCAAAGTTCCCACGGCTTTTAACCGTCGGATCAGGTCCTCGCTGTTGCTAAATCAAATGTAGGAGCACCGCTTCCCTCTTCACCCTTCTAGGAGGCCAAATTGACATCAAAGAGTCTGCAGTTGTGGGTGGAGTTGATTTCCCCATAGATCCCTGCAGGTTGAAATCTCCCTTGACTCTTAGATCCCATTATTGCGGCCCGTCAGCAGAGCTGGCAGAGGTTGGGGAGGAAAATGGGCCAGTCCCAGAGTCTGCGGAAGGCTCTGAGGAGGGCTCTGTGTCGGAGGCAGAGAGGGGGCCAGGGCCATATGCCAGTTATCAGCTGCCTTCAGGGCCAGACATCAGTGAGGCAGAAGAACAGTGGGAACCTGTTCCCAGTGTGCGCATATGCAGAGCTGCTAGAAGAAAAGAACAACTCAGAAATCAGGGTCGATGTGGGAGTAAAGGCACAGGTGGACAAGGGGCCCCTCCCATAGGAAATAAAAGAGAAGCGAAAGTGGAGGGTTTTTTTGCAGGAAACTGTTCGGGGGTTAGATTTGTTTCAGGAGTGAGAAGATCTGTCTGGGAATCCCAGAGACTCTCTGCCCAGCCTTTCCATGCACAGCACCTCATTTGGACAATATTGACATGGCAGCTTCCCAAGCTAGATAAGATCTGTGGTCATAAATACTCCTTTGAAAGACTGTTTGCCAGGCCTTGGCTGAAGGTGAATGGGAGGAATTCACCTTCGTTTAATAAAAGGGGTTTTGTCAGGACCAGGATTCTGCTCTGTGCTTTTTGGGGAAGCCTCATTTAGACAATTAGACATTTTAGACATTTTATTAAGATTTATAGGCCGCCCTTCTCCCTGAGGGGACTCAGGGCGGCTTACAATCACAGGGAAAGGGGTGCAATACCAAAAGACAAACAGTAAGTGAACAAAAGAAAAATAATAAAACACAACTTTCATTCAACAGTCAACACTCGGGCGGGTAAATTGGGAACCTATCCCCAGGCCTGCTGGGAGAGCCAGATCTTAAGGGCCGTGCGGAAGGTCTGGATGGTGGTGAGGGTACGAATCTCGACGGGGAGATTGTTCCACAGGGTCGGAGCTGCAACAGAAAAGGCTCTCCTCCTCGGTCAGAACACCCATCTCCCGGTGTAGCTAAAGGCCAAAACAAGGACGCCTAAATGAATTTCTCATTCTAGGTGTCTGTCTGTGTGTCCGTGTGCGCGCGCGCTCTTTAATGTTGCTAAGGGCCATGGTGCGCTGTGTCGCCTTTGGAAAGCACATGCCCAGATCCTCTTCCCCTGATCCTCTTCCCTTCTTCCAATGATGGGCTTCCTTCGACCATGGCGGTGGCTGATTTGGCTCTTTTTTTGTGTGTTCCCGCAGGCAAAAGAGCCCTGGGAGATGAACACCCAAGAGAAGCTGGAACAAGGCACCATTGCAAAAGAAAAAGGCACCCAGTATTTCAAAGTAGGTCTACCTTGCAGGGTGTGTAGCCCTGGGCTGCCCTGTAGACACGGGGTTTTTTCCTTCAGTAACACAGAATGCTAAGTCCAAGCGAGGGCAGAAGAAGCCGAGTGAACATGCTTTTCTGGTTCCTCATCCAATTATTGGAGAGGTGGATGGATAGATGATAGATAGATAGATAGATATAGAGATATAGATATAGAGATATTGATAGATATAGAGGTATTGATATAGACATATTGATAGATAGATTGATAGATAGATAAATATAGATGATGGAAGATAGATAGATGATAGATAAATATAGATAGATGATGGAAGATAGATGATGGAAGATAGATGATAGAAGATAGATAGATAGATAAATAATAGATGGATGATAGGGATGATAGATGATAGGGATGGTAGGTAGGTAAGGTAGGTAGGTAGGGAGATAGATAGATAGATATAGAGATATAGAGATACAGAGGTATAGAGATAGAGATATTGATAGATGATAGATGTAGAGATATTGATAGTTATAGAGATATTGATAGATTGATAGATGATAGATAAATATAGATAGATGATGGAAGGTAGGTAGGTAGGTGGTTGGGTGGATGGATGGATGGATAGATAGATACAGAGATACAGAGATATAGATAGAGATATTGATAGATGATAGATATAGAGATATTGATAGATAGATAGATAGATAGATACCCTGTTTCACTGAAAATAAGACCCCCCCCCCCCCCCGAGTTAATAAGCCCAATCAGGCTTTTGAGAGCATGAGCTAAAATTAGACCTCTGAAAATATTGCAATGTATCAGCAGCCATGAGGTGACCCCGTTCACTGCCTCCTGCACCTTAAAAATAATAAGACCTCCCCAAAAATAAGGCCACACGCTTATTTTTGGGGGGGGTGTCAAAAGAAAATAAGACCCTTATTTTCGGGGAAACACGGTAGATAGATATAGAGATATTGATAGATAATAGATAGAACGAATGCTAGAATTCTTTATTGGCCAAGTGTGATTGGACATACAAGGAAGTTGTGGTGCATAGGCTCAGTGTACATAAAAAGACAAGATACATTAGTCATGAATCATAAGGTGCAACACTTAATGATAGTCATAGGGTCCAAATAAGCAATCTGGAAACAATATCAACATAAATCATAAGGATAGAAGCAACAAAGTTGCAGTCCTGCAGTCATAAGTGGAAGGAGATGGGTGATAGGAAGGATGAGAAGATTAATAGTAATAGCAATGCAGCCTCAGTGAATAGTTTGGCAGTGTTGAGGGAATTAGTTGTTAAGCAGAGGGATGGTGTTTGGGGGAAAAACTGTCCTTGTGTCTACTTGTCTTGGTGTGCAGTGCTCTATAGTATCATTTTGAGGATAGAAGTTGAAACAATTGATGTCCAGGATGCGAGGGGTCTGTAGATATTTTCACGGCCCTCTTTTTGACTCATGCAGTGTCCAGGTCCTCAATGGAAGGCCATTGTTTTTTCTGCAGTTTTGATTCTCCTCTGAGGTTTGTGTCTGTCTTGTTGGGTTGCAGAGCCAAACCAGACATTGATGGAGGTGCAGAGGACAGACTCCCATCATCCCACTGTAGAACAGAACAATACGCTATTTTCTATTTACTTTAGGCATAAGGGATTAGGAAAGCACACCCTGTACCCAGAAATAGAAACAAAAACTGAAATTTGTTATTTAAAGCAGGCAAGAATCACGGAAGCCATTAAATCCAGTCTCCACCCCCACCCTGAATCCAAATTAAAGCATTTGGGACCGCTGTCTATATCGGTGGGAGATCATTTTTGTGAGCTCATCCCTATGGGTCATTCCTTCCCCTGCCAAACTGGCCTTCTGGCCACCAGAATGTTTTTTCTTCTAACTTTCCACGGGAATCTGCTTTCCTGGAATTCAGATCCATCGCTCTGTGTCCTGAACTCTGGACCCAGGGGAGAAAAATAAACCTTAACTGCCCTCCAAGCAGGACTATCATCCGGCAGTCACTCAGATTCAGCCTCCCTTTGTAGGTCTGGAAGCTAAGTCTCCTCTCCTTGTGCCCGTCTCCAATTTCTCTAAATCCATGATGGCGAACCCTGTGGCACTCGGAGGCCTCTCTGCCGGCACATGAGCTGTTACCCCAGCTGAGCTCCACCATGCATGTGCACCTTGGTTTCTGCAACAGCGGGTGTTGTTTAATCAAAATGCAGTTAAAACACTATACAAGCCATCGAGAATATATACATCCAACAGGAACAGGAAGTGCCTCAGGGAGGAGATAGAAGTAAATCCTAGACAGGCAGGAAATGCATTACTGAACAATGGAGATGAATGCTAGAGGGGAATAAAGCTGCATACAAGGCGGACATAACACCTGTAACAGCGTAGGCACGCAGGGGGAAGCGTGGGAGGGCCCCCCCCCCCATTTTTGATCCCAGGAGGCTTCAGGGAGGCCTGCTAGCCCCAAAATGGGGCACGCACGGAGGGGGGTATGGTTTGTGCATGCATGCGCAGGGGGATGCATGGTAGGGGGGGCACGCACACTTTTGTCACGTGAGGCGAAAAAGGTTAGCCATAACTGCTCTAAATCTTTCTTCCCAAGGCCAGAGGGAAGCTGGCAGGAGACCATTAGTTCGCTTGATTAGTGTGAAGATTTACTCATCTAAGAGACTCCTTGCCAAGTGTTTTCTTGTATAGCATATCGACCTGGCAGCCCTCCAAGCCTGCTAAGGTCTGTGGTTGTCAGTTCATCCTAGAAAGACTGTTTGCCGGGACTTTTTTGGATGTGAAGGAGAGGAATTCACAGTAGCCAAGTAAAAAGGGGTTTTACTTTTCGCGACAAGGAGCCTGCTTCGTGATTTGGTGAACACATATTTGCTGTGGCAGGTGGGCCTTGCTTTAACAACCGTTCATTCCGCCGCTGTTGTGAATTTGTGATGGATTGTGAACAGGGTCCTTTGTGCACCTACTGGGTGGTGGGTTGGGGGGATTGGCCTTTGGCTTCCTTTGAATCTGACCACAAGCTTTGTCTTCCAGGAGGGGAAATACAAGCGAGCCACCTTACAGTATAAGAAAACCGTATCGTGGCTGGAGCATGAAACCGGCCTGTCGGATATAGAGAAAGCCCAGTCCAGGAACCTGAGGCTGGCTGCCCATCTCAACCTCTCCATGTGCCATTTGAAGCTGAAAGAGTTTCCTCAGGTCTTGGAAAACTGCAACAAGGTAAACGGAGGGAATTGCTCTGTTGGGATGAAATCATGTTTCATTCCTTGCCGTTTGGTGTTTCTGAATCCCTCCTGCCCTCATCGGCCTTCGAGCGTCCGTCAAAACAGCTCTCCTTATACCAGTGTTTCTCAACCTTGGCAACTTGAAGACGTCTGGACTTCAACTCCCAGAATTCCCCAGCCAGCGAATGCTGGCTGGGGAATTCTGGGAGTTGAAGTCCAGACGTCTTCAAGTTGCCAAGGTTGAGAAACACTGTCTTATACAACATGGGCACTTAATTATGTATAACTGTGCAACGGTATTATGAGGATAGCTGAAAACTTGAATCCGTCTTGCACTTCGCCCAAAAAAGAGGTTTTGGGAAGGGGGGTGGGGGGAAGAAACAAATGGGACTCTTATAAAGGTATACCTTTAAAAGGGAAATATGGAAAATAGTGTTTTTTTGGACTATAATTCTTAATGCCACTGATATTGAGTGGAGTTTGCTAAAAGGCTGAAATATGCCACATAAAATAGAGTCTGGAAGGGAGATAAAGAGAGGAGAGAAAGAGGCAGAAGAGAGGAAAAGGGAAGGAGAAAGAAGGTGTTGAAAAGAGGGGAGAGGAGACGGAGAGAGCAATGGGAAGTAGAGAAGAGAGAGATGGTAGAGGGAAGAAAGGAGGTAGGGAGGAGGAGAGAGGGAGAGAAGAGTTGAAGATGAAATAGACTATAATATGGTGTATGGAAAGCAGAAAAGCCAATAAAAATTGACGAGGCTTGATGGCAAGAGGAATTGATACATTATTGAATATTCAAAAAATGTTTGTTAAGATGTAATGGTCTACTTTGGATTATATTATATGTATGTTAAAAAATAAAAAACTTGAAAAAAAAAAACCCCAGCTCTTCTCCTTCCATCCTTTCAGGCCCTGGAATTGGACAGCAACAACGAGAAGGGCCTCTTCCGGCGAGGCGAGGCGAGACTGGCCGTCAACGACTTTGAGTTGGCCCGAGCGGATTTCCAGAAGGTTCTGCAGCTCTACCCAAGCAACAAGGCGGCCAAAGCCCAGCTCCAGATCGCCCAGCTGAAGATCCGCCAGCAGCACGAAAGGGAGAAGAAGATGTACGCCAACATGTTCCAGAGACTGGCAGACAAAGAAGGAAAGGTAAGTTCTGTACTGTTCTATTCTCAGAGTATAGAGAATAGAGCAGAAGAATGGAATGAAGAATTAGAAGAGAAAAGAAGATCAGAATAAAGAATAAAACAGAATAGAAATCGGAATATAGAATAGAACGGAATATTGGAATAAAGAATAGAGTAGAATAGAACAGAGAGGAATGGAACGGAACGGAACAGGAAATAACAGAATAAAATAGAATGGAGTTTGGAGTTGGAGTTTATTCAATTTGTAGGCTGCCCTATTCCCCGAAAGGACTCAGGGTGGCTGAACAAAAGCCAAGGGAGGGGAAATTACACAAAGTAAGACAAAACAATCAGACAATACGAACAATTTAAAAGCACAACAGACACAGCAAATTTGAGTAGGGGGGGGGAACTCAACCCCAGGCTTGCTGGGACAGCCAGGTCTTCACGGCCGTCCGGAAGGCCCGAAGGGTGGAGAGGGTCCGAATCTCCACGGGGAGCTCGTTCCAAAGGGCTGGAGCAGCCACAGAGAAGGCCCTCCTCCGAGTAGTCACCAGCCGACATTGGCCGGCAGATGGAATACGGAGGAGGCCTAATCTGTGGGATCGAATGTGGGAGGTAATCGGCAGAAGGCGGTCTCTCAAGTAGAATAGAAATATAATACAATAGTAGAATAGTAGAATAGAAGAGGGATTAGAATAGAATAGAATGTAGAGTGTAATAATGGAATATTAATAGAATAGAATAATAAAATACTAGAATAGAATAATAAAATACGGAATGGAATAAAATAGAATAGAGACCAATTTCATGGCATTTATTTTGTACAATGACAAGAAAGGATGTGTGTGTGTGTATGTATGTGTGTGTGTGTGTATGTATGTAGGATAGGACATACATACATACATACATACATACATAAAAGTCTCCATGATGGGTAGAACTAACTTGTATCTCAAGTAACAGCTAGTTAAGACCCATGACACTATTCACACGTTAAAGGCCTGGCGTGATCTTGGCCCTAATGCTGACCTCTGGTTTTGCCTGCTTATTGTTCCTACTGGTTCACCCCTCAGCATTGACTTTGCTGCCTTCCCTTTTGTTTTGTGTTCTGAAAAGGCTCGAAGCACTCGTGTTTACCCTGGCAACTAGGGTGGATAAAAAAATTGATGCTTTAAAAAAAAAATTTAATTGGATTTTTTACAATTTATTTTTATTTTTTTATCATATTTATTTTAATAAAATGCTTTTGGAGCAAACATCTAAAAATACTTTTCCATTTAAAATACGTTCGTAATTTAGTTTATTCAGCATGAAAGGGAGCTTAGCTATGTAGCACGGGGCTTGGCTGTATATTCTGCAATATTTACATTTGTGGTAAACTCAATCATATTAAAAGATAGAATGAGCAAGAATCAGCAAGAATGGCTGTCCTTTTGGATTCATCCTGGCAGTGCCTGTTAGCGGGCACCCACTCACCTGCTGCTGGCCACGTCCCTCACCTTGTGTCACTGGCGCATCACCAACTGTCCCATTAAAGGGAATGGGACTGTCGGTGAGTCAGCAATAGATCAGAGAAGGAGCTGCTGCAAGACTGAGATGATAGTTGCCCTTTAAAAATGATGATTTAAATCGAGTTGACTCAAATCAAGACTTTTTACTAGCGATTTAAATCATGGCCTCTGCTCCACAGCCCTTCCTTTGTTGCAAAGGACCAGCCTGTCATCAGAGGCCGTTCAGTTGCAGAGGTCACCTCCAAACAGGTTAATCAAGAAACTGGTTAATGAATCACCCATGCCCTGAACCAAAGCCAAAAAAAGCCGCTTTGGAGTGTGTTGTGTGTGCCTGCCACAAAAGAGGCTTATGTTTCCTGGGATTGCAAAGCTGCAGGAAAATACGCAACTTTCATTAAGAAGGTGCCCCTTTAACGAACTTGTGTGCCATATTTTTTGGAGCATAAGACGCTCTGAAGTATAAGACACACCTAGCTTTTGGGGAGGAAAACAAGGGGGGGGGGAAATCTTGCCTCCCAGCAATTTGCCTCCTTGCAACAAACAGCAAACAGTTCAGATGATATACGCTGTTTGTGGTGTTACATTTCAGACTATACTTGTACAGATGCTGTTAAAATTGATGGGGCTTTCTGGAAGTATAGTTATTCTTTGCTATTTAAAATAAGATAAAATAGCACTAGGCCTCTTCAGACCAAGCATTTATTTTAAGAAGCTTCTTCATTTTGTTAAGCTGTCTAGAACAATAATAAACCAGTCTTTAAAAAATAAGTCTAATAATTTGAACATTCTATAGGCTTTTATAGTTATTGACTTGCCTCCTTGCAGCAAACTGTGTTTCAATTTAGCCTCATTAGCACAAGAAAAAAAAATCTGCCTTGCCTCCCAGCAATTTGCCTCCTTGCAGCAGACAGCAAGTTTCACTTTCAATTTCAGCCTTTTCCGCAAGAAGATAAATTGCGAGGACGCAGAGGCCAAAGGGTGGGAGGGCGGTGGATGGGCGGGGCTAAATTCGGTGCATAAGACGCACTCAAATTTTCACCCTCTTTTATGGGAGAAAAAGGTGCGTCTCATACTCTGAAAAATACGGTTCCTGGCCTGGTCCTGTAGCTTTCCCATCCCAGGAAATAAGCCTCTCTCGCTTCTGACAGGAGTGAATGAAAACACAAACACACACACACACTCCAAGTGTCAAAGAGTTCTCACTTTGAAGTTTTCTCCTCCTGATTTTTCTCCAGCCGGAAGCCGACGCCGGATGCAAAGAAGAAGCCGACATGAAAGAGAAGCAGAACGGCGTGGAGGAGAAAACAGACGTCGACATAGAAATTTGAGGCTGAGAGTTGATGACCCGTTAGTTTTCTAAAAAAAAAAAAAAACTGAAGAATTTCCAGTGAACTTAGACCTTTATTTTTCTATCTTGATTCGGTAAGGGGGGGTGACGGCTGGGGGGGGGGGGCGGTTTAGTGTCTATCCTAGGAAAAAAAACAAAACGGTGGCAGAACCAGAAACAAGTAACGTTTGATGTATTATTTATTCGGACATGCATCCTTTACTCTGTTGTTGTTGAGCTTGAAAGTTCTGTTAGGGTCCCTTTTTTCCTATCAGTTTCCTCATCTCCCTGGCATCCTTCTCAGGTTTCCAGCTTGGCCTAATCAAGTGTCACATTTTATTCCTCCCCGTCTTTACTCCCCCCCTCCCTATTTTTAAAGAAAGTTTTTATCTGCACATGCACACAGCTATTGCATGAGAGGCCTAATAAACACAAAAGAGAGCTGCCTTTTCTGCCGCAGCCTAACATCCTCTCTTCGGCTCCGTTGTCACGGATGCCCCAAGCAGGGCTAGCCACTTTTCTTGTCAAAGGGCTCCTCTTCTCCCGGAGAGGAAAAGAAATAGAAAACCAAAAACTTGAGCAGTAAACTCTAAAAGTCTGGAGGGTTAGTGGCCCTCGGACTGTTAAATGCAGATATTCCTCCCTCCCCGAGTTCGCTCAACATCAGAACCACCAGGTTGGATAAATGACTGCCTGCCAAGGGCATCGGCTAGTAGGATCTTTGGAATAAAGAGGACATATCAAAAGTGCAGGAAAATAATATCTGGTCACCCAGAGTTGCAGGTCAGTGACAATTAGCCATTTTCTGGAAGGAGGCCGCCCACATGCCATAAGCTTTCAAACATCTGCCAGTTGGGAGAACATCCTTCTACACCAATGTGGTGGGATTGATCTGCAGCGTCTCCTCCTGGGATGTCCCTATGTCCCTCCCCCTCCATTGAGCACAGAAAGACCTAATGAGATAGATCAGGCATTCCCACTAGGACTGTGACGGTGAACCTGGCACGCATGGCCTTGCCTGCTTGTCTTCCGGGTTTCTGGCGCGCACGCAACAACCAGCTGTCCTTCACGCGCATGGCAGTGCCGAAAACAGATGTGCACATGCGGCCTTAGCCAGCTGATCGTCTGGGCGTGCATGAGCGCTAAAACCCGGGAGTTTGGCTTTCCCGGAGCGCGATCCCTTTGCACGTGTGGCCATGTCGAAAACTGGGCCTCGCCAGCTGATCGTTGCGCGCGCATGCACGCTAGAACCCGGACGTTCAGCTTTCCCAGAGCCTGACAAGTGGCGAAAAGGTTTGCCATGACCGCACTATGACATTTGCCTACGTTCCCACAATTCCCTCGGGAGCCTGCCCACAACTCCCGCCAACAGTTCAAGGCTTAGCCCCTTGTCCAGCCAGGTGGGAAGAAGGGAGGTCAGTAGTCCAGCAGGTCAAGAGGTCACTAAGGAAATCACGCGTTGGAATAAAAGCCTAATGCAGGTCAAGGAACGGAGCACAGAGATACAGTTTGGATAGCTGATCAGAGCAGATGGGTGGGAAAGCAGGACCGGGATTTGCACTCCCAGCTCAGTTGGATTCTTGGAAAATGGGACATTGAGATAATTTGGAAGAAGGGCGTCAAACCTTGAGCGCCTGGCACCGTGCGCAGCCTTGAAGGCTCTTGGTGAGCCTGTGCTTGGGTGAGGTTTGAAAGACATCTTCCAAGTGGTCATTTCCCTGCCTTTAATGTTACTTTCGTGACGAGCTTGAGCTCTCCGGCCGTGACCTCCGAGCATATTGCAACCCATCCGTGCATTTCAGGAATGGGAGCGAGGTGTTGGGCTGAGGCAGTCAAGAGGCAGGTGTGGCTAGGCGGACCGAAGGCTGTGTGCATCAGTGGCGATGACTTCTGAAAGAAAAGCGAACGCAAGCGGAGTCATTTCATAATTGGCTTTTAAAAAAAAAACAGTTAATGCAACCCTGCTCTGTTTCGCCCATTATGCAGATTAAAACTGTATAATCTCTGCTTGCGTGTATGTGGTTACTGGGGCGGGAGGACGGTTTTTGAAACTTTACGGCTTTCCGCAAATCCAGAGCGCGAAGAAAAACGAGGAACGATTCCCTTCTCTCTTTAAGGCGCTGCGGCACCCTGGTTGCAGCCTTCCCGTGGATTCGGGGGACCTGCGCTAAATATGGAGGGGTCCTAATGGAATCCCACTCGATTGTGGAAGAAGGGCTGAATAAATTGGACGGTGAACGCAGTCCCTGTAGTTTCCTCTGCAGCACTCTGGTTAAATCGGTGATCCAAAAAGACCTTGACGGACTTGAACAATGAGCAATAATATCCAACATGAAATTTAATGGGGAGGAAAGCAAGGTTTTTACACCTGGACAGGAAGAACCAAAGTCACAAACTACAGATTAGGTGAAAGCTGGCTCAAAAACTCTTGAGGACCTCGGAGTCCTAGTGGACGATCCCATAAAAATGAGCCAGCCCTGCGTGGCAGCTGCCGAAAAAAAATATCTTAATACAACCCTTGGTTGTATAAACAGAGGCATAGAATCAAAATCAAGTGAGCTATTAGTACTGCTTTATAAAGCCTTAGTAAGGCCACACCTGGAGTACCGCATCCACTTTTGGTCACATCACATCACAAAAAAAGATGTTGAGATTTTGGAAAAAAAAGTGCAGAGAAGAGCAACGGATGATTAAAGGCCTGGAGACTAAAACATGAACGGTTGCAGGAACTGGGCATGGCTACTCCAGAGAAAAGGAGGACTAGGGGGTGACATGACAGCAGTATTCCGGTATTTGAGGAGCTGCCCCAAAGAAGAGGGGGGCAGCCTATTCTCCAAAGCGCCAGAGGGCAGGGAGAAGCAACGGATGAAAACTAATCAAGGAGAGAAGGAACTTGGAATTAAAGGAGAAACGTCCTAATGGTTAGAACAATTAACCAGCGGAACAGCTTGCCACCAGAAGTTGTGGGTGCTTCATCGATGGAGCGGTTACGTTTATTGCTACTATTGTGATTTTGGAAAATAGAACCCAGACATCAACTGGCTCCAGGTGGCCCCAAACTCCCGAACCTACTGTATTTTTCGGAGTGTTAGGATGTACCTTTTTCCCTCAAAAAAGAGGCTGAAAATCTGGGTGCGTCTTATACATTGAATACAGCATTTTTGGCCTCCCGAAACCCTGCCCCCTTCACCAAAATGGCCGTGCGTAGCTTGTAGGAAGCTTTTAGAGAGCTCCTGGGGGCTGGGGAGGGCAGAAATGAGCAAAAAACACCCCCCCCCAAGTCCCCCAAGAGCACTCTATAAGCTTCCTAAAGCCTATCTATGCCTTTTTTTTTTTTACAAAAAAATGGGCCATTTTTTGCTTGTTTTTGGTCCCCTCCCCAGCACTCTGCAAGCTCCCTAAAGGCTATTCATGTCTAAAAAAGGGAGGGCGTTTTCGTGAAAAAATGGGCCGTTTTTGGGAGATTTGCAGAGTGCAAAAAATTTTTTTTTTAAAAAAAATTCCTTTTCAAAACCTTGCTGCGTCTTATACCCCGATGCGTCTTATATGCTGAAAAATATGGTAGATCAATCCTCGCCCCGAGTCTCTCCATCAATCCAGTTTAAGGGCCTCCAGAATCCCCCCCAAGGAAGATGCCAGCTGCTGAAGCACCTCCTGCATTCTTTCTTGCCCTGCGTGCTTCTGGGAATAGAAGCAACATCTTGAATAATGGGAACGTTACAAATTGAACGAGGTCACGACTTTTCTTTATTGAAGCTTTCCTTAAAAACCCGTAACTAAAGACCAAGGGGAAGAAAGTAACAACACAAGATTCATCCTAATGACATGTTTACATATATACACGTACATATTTATATATTCAACCTTGCGCCTTTCGGCTTTTAAGGACAGAGGGAGCATATCTTGGCAATAGCACTTAAGACTTATACACCGCTTCACAGGGCTTTTACAGTCCTCTCTAAGCCGTTTACGGGCTCAGCCTGTTGCCCCCAACCATCTTGAGTCCTCATTTTACCGACCTCGGAAGGACGGAAGGCTGAGTCAACCTTGAGCCGGTCAGCATCGAACTGCTGGCAGTGGGCAGAGCCAGCCTGCAATGCTGTATTCTAACCACTGCGCCACCAGGGCTCGTAAAACTTCCGTTGCAAGTTGCTCGTTCCTGATTACGCCCTGGCAGGACTGGAACACAGGACATCGGAGTCTTAAGGAGCCCGGCGAAGCATATCAAGAGTGCTGGCGATGGAGTTTCTTCCGCGCCGAGACTACTTAACAGCTTTCTTGGGGAAGTATAAGGTCTTGTGAATCAGATCCTTGACGGCTGAAATGTCATCTTTGGCTATGAAAACAAAGAAGATACAGTGTTATTTAAGAGGGGCGCTGTGCATAACACCCAGGAAAAGCACCGGTAGTCCCCAACTTACAACAATTCATTTAGGGGCCCTTACTAACTTAACTGCAGTGATTCACTTAACAATCGTCGCGAGCAAAGGGGGTAAAATGGGATGAATCTCACTTAGCAGGAGACATTTTTTAGGGTCAATTATGGTCATGAGTAATAATAACCATCTCTGCACAAAGAGAGAAGGTGGGATGGGATATGGGGAGGGGAGGAGTCGCAATTTGCAGGCTCCTCGTGGCTTCAGATGAACCGATTCCCATCGATTTCTCTAGGGCAGTGGTCCCCAACCTTTTTATCGCCGCGGACCAGTCAGCCTTTGATAATTTTACCGTGGCCCGCTGAGCGTGCGCAGGGGCACACAGGGCTCTCTTCCCTGGAGCCTTTGCGCACGGCCCAGGAGCTTTTGCGCATGGCCCAGGAGCCTTTGCGCTGCAGCCTGGTCCTTCGCCTCCCCCCCCCCCCGGAGAAAACCGGTCCGGAGAAAGCCAGTCCCCGCGCCTCTCACTCCCACACGCGCCACCTCCGAGCGTCACAGCCCCACCAGCCCCGCGTAGAGCGAGCGAGCAGCTCAAGGTCACCTCCGGACAGCGGCAGTGGCCCCTTCCAGAAAAACCTGCAGCAAAGGCGCCAGTTAACCACCACCTGCTTACCAGGATTGGCTGCCTCGGGCGCTTGGGCAAAAGTGGCACAGCTGACGCGCGTCTTTCCGAGCTCCACAAAAAACCCCAACGGCCCCCTTTCGGTGCGGGCTGGAAGCCAGGCGGGAAGTTCCCGTTCTCTTACCTGGGCTGTGACGACTATTGGGGAAGTGTGCAGCGCCTCAGAAGTAAAGCTGCCGCCGCTGACGCCGTTCCTTGGAAGCGACGGAGCGGCTGAGGCAGGAAGGCGCGCGGCGGTGGCAGCTGTTCAGCCAGCCGCCTCGCAGGAGAAGAGCCGCTCTTGGGTTTCGCAGGGGGCGGCGGGTGGCGGCGGGTACCAGCAGTGCCCGGGGATTCCACCAGCGCGTGCGCGGACCTTTGGGCAGCTGTTCAGCCAGCCGCCTCGCAGGAGAAGAGCCGCTCTTGGGTTTCGCAGGGGGCGGCGGTGGCGGCGGTACCAGCAGCGCCCGGGGATTCCACCAGCGCGCGGGCGGACCTTTGGGCAGCTGTTCAGCCAGCCGCCTCGCAGGAGAAGAGCCGCTCTTGGGTTTCGCAGGGGGCGGCGGTGGCGGCGGTACCAGCAGTGCCCGGGGATTCCACCAGCGCGTGCGCGGACCTTTGGGCAGCTGTTCAGCCAGCCGCCTCGCAGGAGAAGAGCCGCTCTTGGGTTTCGCAGGGGGCGGCGGTGGCGGCGGTACCAGCAGCGCCCGGGGATTCCACCAGCGCGCGGGCGGACCTTTGGGCAGCTGTTCAGCCAGCCGCCTCGTAGGAGAAGAGCCGCTCTTGGGTTTCGCAGGGGGCGGCGGTGGCGGCGGTACCAGCAGCGCCCGGGGATTCCAACAGCGCGCGCGCGGACCTTTGGGCAGCTGTTCATGTCCCCCGGCTGCTGCGCGGCCCGGTGCCAGGTACTCCACGGCCCGGCACCGGTCCGCGGACCGGGGGTTGGGGACCACTGCTCTAGGGCATGGGAATCCATGCTTAGATCCATTCAGAAATCTAGTAGATCGCTGCCCCACGAGGCCCCCGTGTTTCCCATTTAAAAATACAGAATCTTCACAGTGCATTTATCTATCGAAAGTGAATGATTGACAAAAGGCGCCTCTTGACGATTAGGAGCAGTCACGTCTGAACAATGAAGGGGACAGTAAGATGGCTGCCCATACATACTGAACTAAAGCAAATCAAATTAAAATGTCCCTTTCTCTACAAATAACCTTGCCTTACAAAGGTTGAAAATTCAGCTGTTTTCAAGGGGAATAAATAAAGAGGTAAGACGTTAACGGTCCAGGAAACCAGCCTTCAAGAACAATGCCAGGATGTTGATACTCTTCCATTAGATCTTTGATGGTTGATATTACACCTCTTGTTGTGGCCCGCCAGCTGCCAGCAGAGCTGGCGGAAGACCTGGATGATGAGGAGGTTGGGGAGGAACTTGGGCCAGTTCTGGAATCTGGGGAAGGCTCTGATGGACGCTCAGCGTCGGACGCAGAGATAGAGCCAGGGTCGTCCGGCATTTCCCAGCCACCGGAGAGGCAGCTGCCTTTGGAGGCTGAGATGAGTGAGGAGGAAGAACAGCTGGGGCCTGTTCCAGATGCGTGTATGTGCAAGGCTGTTAGAAGAACAGCGGAGGACAAGGAGTAAACTTGGGAAGCAAAGCTGGGGAATAAGTGGAAGGAAAGGGGGGAGGTGGTCGTAGGAGACAACAGTTTGTATTTCTGAAGATTTTGCTCATGGTGTTTCGTGCCACAAACACTGCAATTATCGCAAGGAACTGATAAGATCTCTTACTGCCGCTAACTCCTTGAGCTATTGCCTGGATTTTTCGGTGGGTGAATGCAATTAATTCACAAGGGATACATAAAGAGGGTTTTTTAATGACAAGGAGTTGGGTTCCGCTAAGGCTGGTTCAGAACAAGCTCTAATAATACGTGGAATAATCCTAAATCTTACTTCCCGCTCTCTGGAAGGCAGATACCGGATAGTTGCTCTGTGAAACCCTGGTAGAAACAACCGCAAAGAAGCTTACCAACCTACCTATATCCAGACGAAGCAGGAGTTCTCCGCATTCAGAATTATTCTCGAGCGTCTTCAGCAAATTGGTGGACTCCATCCTTTCTAACTGCACGTCCCAATAGATGTAGATCTTCTGGTTGAAACTGACGTAGACCAGGCAAGGGCTGTTATGGTCTCCTTTACAAGAGTAGAAGCCTGGAGGGAGATGACGCCATTGTTAAGTCAAGAAGAGGACCGCCAGAAAACATCCAACCACTTTAAATCCTGCTTTAAATCCCTAAACGACATTTCAAATCCTGAGAGGCCACCGGCAAATGTGTACCGTATTTTGGGAGTATAAGATGCACTTTTTTCCCTCATAAAAGAGGGTGAAAATTTGAGTGAGTCTTATACACCAAATGTAGCCCCGCCCACCCACCGACCGCCACCCTTTGGCCTCTTACCTCCCAGCAATTTGCCTCCTTGCAGCAAACAGCCTGTTTCAGTTTCAGCACAGCCTTATTAGCACAAGCAACTAATTGTCGGTTGGATCGGCCTCCCAATGATCAGCTGCTTCAGGCTGCAGAGATTGCCACAGCCTATTGCTGCCTGTGGGTGCCTCATTTTCGGCCTCAGCATCCCATTTTCAGTCTCCGCAAGCCCTGCTTTCCGCCTCCAAACGCCCCATACTCCACCCATTCCAATCCCTGCCGCATGGAACTGGCGGGAAAAGGGGCATGCAGAGGCCAAAAACGGGATGCAGAGGCCGAAAATGGGGTGCGTTGAGGCGGCAATAGGCTATGGCAATCCCTGCAGCCTGAAACAGCTGATTGTTTTTTTTTTTAACAGAACTTTTTTATTTTTCTTTAAAAAAAAAAACACAAATATGTCATCATTTGTCAATCATTAAGACATTGAAGTACATTTTTTTTTGTTGTGTGTACCCCTCCCTCCCTCCACCCCCCCTCCTCCTCCCCCCCCCGACTTCCCAGAACCCGTACACGGTATGGATTTTTAACTAACACAGTCTAAAATCTATTGAGAAAAAAGAAATAAAGAAATTAATGACATTCTAGATTGACCTTAGCTTCTTCTTACTGAACTGACTTTTAACAGTTTAAATCATTTCTGATCTTAAGCATAGGCTAACTGGAATTTCTTAGTCCCATATTTATTTTGTATATAGTCAATCCATTTTTTCCAGTCTCCTTTATATCTCTCATTTGAATGATCTTTGAGATATGCCGATATTTTAGCCATTTCAGCTAAGTTTGTTACTTTCAATGTCCATTCTTGAATTGTAGGCAAGTCTTCCTTCTTCCAATATTGCGCCACCAACAGTCTTGCTGCAGTTATCAGGTGCAGAATCAAATTGGTCTCTACCACTGTAAAGTCAGTACATATACCTAGTAAAAATAACTGAGGACTAAACTTTATCCTTCTTTTAAAAACATTTTGCATGACCCACCATATTTTTATCCAAAATGCCTTAACCTTTTGGCAGGTCCACCATATATGATAATATGTAGCATCGAGAGAACCACACCTCCAACATTTAGGCTGTACATTCGGATACATAGAAGCCAACTTTTTAGGATCTAAATGCCATCTATAGAACATCTTGTAAAAATTTTCTCTCAGATTTTGAGCTTGTGTAAATTTCACATTTCTTACCCAGATTCTTTCCCATGTATCCAACATTATTGGTTCCTCAATATTTTGAGCCCATTTTATCATACAATCTTTAACTAATTCTGTTTCCGAATCCATCTGTATTAATACATTATATATCCTCTTTATATGCATTAAGCTTTGATCTCTTATTTGTTTAAACAGATTATCCTCAACTTGAATAAAACCAATTTTTTTATCTATTTTCCACCTAGCCTGTAATTGCCCATACTGGAACCATGTTTGAACTACCTTCTCCTCTTTTAATACCTCTAAAGATTTTAATTGTAATACCCCCCTTTCCGAGGTAAGAAGCTGTCTGAAACAGCTGATTGTTGGTAGGCCGATCCAACCGACAATCAGCTGCTTGTGCTAATCGGGCTGTGCTGAAACAGGTCGTTTGCTGCAAGGAAGCAAATTGTTGGGAGGCAGAGGCAGATTCCCCACCCCACCCCCGTTTTCCTCCCCAAAAGCTAGGTACCTCTTATACTCCGGAGCAACTTATACTCCGAACAATATGGTAATTTAACCTAGAAATAGGTTAAATTCTGTGATGGTGGCACGCTTCCCCTTCTCTGGGAAGGCGCATTGTCCCCCCCCCCAGCTCAGCCAGCTGGTTGTTGGGTTTCCGGCGGTCTGGCACATGTGCGCACCTTCGGGTTTGGGCAAGATGCACCATGACTGATATAGGTGGTCTACAAGAGTCACCAAAACAAGGGGCAGCGTTTTTATTCTTCGGCAGAAACAGAGAGCATTTTAGGGAAGAATCTGAGTGGAAAGAATTAATCTCCCATAATTCAACTGTACACAGCGGTTGGCAGTGTGCAAAGGCATTTTCTTTCTCCTGGGAAGTAAATTCTACCAAGGATATAAAGTTTGGGAGGGGGGCAGGGATGGCCCATTCCTTTATAATCAAGGGTGGACCTGTCTTCGGAAGTCACGCTACCCAAACCCTCAAATCAATCGGAATAGAGCTGGAAGGGACCTTGGAGGCCTGCTGGTCCTGGGGTGTCTGTGTGTGTGTGTGTGAGTTTGTGGACCTGGGAGTTAGAAAACGCCCAGGGATTTGCTCACCGGCACAGAAGGCGCTGACGTTTTCATCCACTTGGAACCTGGCCACCGTCCGGTTGTGATCGATGATGTACGTCTGTCCATCCCAAGCGCAAGCGATCACCTCCTCGTAACCGTTTCCCTGAAAGTGTGAGAAACTTTCTCAGAAAGAAGCTGCCTGTCCGAATGGCAGCCATGCTCTCTCTCTCCTCCTCCCTCTTTCTCTGTCTCTCCCCCCCCGTTTCTGCCTTTCTCTCTCCCCTTTTCTCCTCCTTTGTCTCCTCCTTTCTCTCACTGTCTCTCCTCTCTTTTCTCCTCTACCCCTTCCCTCTCTTTCTCCCCCCATCTCTTTCTCTACCTCCCTCCCTCCGTCTGTCTCTCTCTCCTTGTCCGTCTCTCCTTCCCTCCCTTCCTCTCCCTCCGTCACTCTCCCGTTTCCGCCTCTTTCTCCCAATCTCTCTCCCTCTTTCTCTGTCTCTCCTCTCCCTCCCTCCATCTGTCTCTCATCGTCTCTCTCCCCTTCCCTCCCTCCCTCTGTTTCCGTCTCTCCCCTTCTCTCTCCCTCTGTCTAACTTTCTCTCTGTCTCTCTTCTCTCTCCTTTCTCCTCTCTCCCCATCTCTTTCTCTCCCTCCCTGTCTCTCTCTGTCTCTGCTCTCAACATCTGGGTCGGGGAACGGGACAAAGGCAGCAAGAGAAGGATGTAAGAGGCTATAACAGTTGCAAATCAGACCGTCTGAGCTGTTAAAAGAGAGCAGGACAGGGCTATAATTTCCAAAAAACAGGACAGGTGCAGGGGGGAACTGAATAGAATTAGACTGTTATGTCTCTTAACAGTGCTTCTGTGTCTGGATACATCTTGCTTGCCCCAAGTGCCGGTCAGCTAGGCAAAAACTTACCGTGACGTCCAGTTTTTCCAGAGCAAAAAGTTGGTGGTCCACTTGGACAGACCACAGCAGCTTGTCTGCTCCCTCCATGAGCTTCAGGGTCCCTGGAAGGGGACAAAGAAAGGATGAGTAGCAATTCCGCCATTTCCTGAGGGCTCCCACGGAGGAGCAGGGCAGGCTCATCCCAGCATCTTGAAATGTTTCAACGCTTTGTAGGCTGCTACGGGAATGACAAGGGACATTCTGAGGGAAGGGCAGATGATATAAATCAGGGGTCCCCAACCTGTGGGCTGCAGCCCACTACCGTGTAGTGGCCTATTGGCAACCGGGCTGCGCGAGTGGAGAGCCAGAGGGCGAGTATGCATGAACACAGCCTTTGTGGCCTGCCAGAGAAGCTGGTGGCAGACTCGGACAATGAGGAGGTTGGGGAAGAAGTTGGGTCAGTTCTGGAGCCTGGGAAAGTCTCTGATGGAGGCTCTGCGTCGGGTGCAGAGATAGAGCCAGGGCCGTCCGACATTTCCCAGCCACCGGAGAGGGAGCTGCCTTTGGAGGCTGCTATGAGTGGGGAGGAAGAACAGGTGGAGCCTGTTCCAAATGTGTGCATGCGCAGAGCTGTTAGGAAAGGAGAACAACAGAGGACAAGGAGTTGACTCAGGAAGCAAAGCGTATGTGGACGCTGAATGGCCCCTCCCTGGCTGGGGAATAAATAGAAGGAAAGGGGAGTGATGGTCGTAGGAGACAACAGTTCGTATTTCTGAAGGTTTTGCTCATTACGTTTTGTGCCACAAACACTGCTTGCCAGAACTTAATTTGCAGCTCATGGCCTTGCAATTATCGCAAGGGACTGATAAGGTCTGTTGCTGCGGCTAACTCCTTGAAGGACCTGCGCTCAAATGCAATTAATTTCCAAGGTGTAAATAAAGGAAGGGTTTTTCTTTGCTTCCGCAAAGGCTGGGACATAACAGCCCCACTCGTGTGAGCGGTGGAGACTCTCAGCCCTACTCGGGTGAGCCCACCACTCACACACAAATGAAACCATTCCCTCTTCCCCTCTCTTGCCTCCCGGTGCCAGGTTGGGGAACGCGGATATAAATGAACGTGAATTGAATCCTTTTTCGTTCTTGAGACATTTGAGCTCCTTCCGGAGTCTCAAAACCTACTTCTGTAGTTGGGGTTTGGTCTTAGAACATGGGGATGGGAGCGGGGGGGAGGAAGGACAAAAAACAGAAGAAATCAGGCATATGTAAAGCTTAGGCAAGTGAAGGGGGAAAAAAAATGCTCCTTTTCTGCTATATTCATGAACACGCATAATTCAACCAATGTGGATTGAAAACTCTTTTTATTTCTTCAGGAATATCCCGTTTTTTACTTTTGGAAAAGTGTATAATATCGGGACGGTTTTGGTTTTAGCAAAAAAACGAATTGTGATTGCACTGACAATCCGAAAAGCTTCTTAAATACAGCCCCATCTCTTCTCCCCTGTCTCCATCCTCATTCCAAGAAAATCAAGACTTACCATCTAAAGTGCAGAGCGCAAACAGACCGAGGCCTTTCGGCTCCTTTGAACAACCTGCAAAGAAAGAATGCAAGAGGTTAGGAGAGGGCCCTTTACTCAGAGCTTATGCCACAGAGACAAATTCCTCGTGTGTGTCCATTCTATTTTAATTCCATTCTATTTATTCCATTCCATTCCATATTCTATTCGTTCTGTTCTATTTAGTCTATTCCATTCCATTCCATTCTCTATTCTATTCCTCTTTCAATCTCATCCCATCCCATTTTTCTTTCCTTTCTATTCTTAATTCATTCCACTATTGTTCTATTCTGTTCTATTCTATTTAGTCTATTCCATTCCATATTCTATTCTATTCCTCTTTCAATCCCATCCCATCCCATTTTTCTTTCCTTTCTATTCTTAATTCATTCCACTATTGTTCTATTCTGTTCTATTCTATTTAGTCTATTCCATTCCATATTCTATTCTATTCCTCTTTCAATCCCATCCCATCCCATTTTTCTTTCCTTTCTATTCTTAATTCATTCCACTATTGTTCTATTCTGTTCTATTCTATTTAGTCTATTCCATTCCATATTCTATTCTATTCCTCTTTCAATCCCATCCCATTTTCCTTTCCTTTCTATTCTTAATTCATTCCACTATTGTTCTATTCTATTCTGTTCTATTCTAATTTCTATTCTATTCTATTCTATTCTATTTCTTATTCTATTCCATTCCGTTCGGATTTTTAGAACACACAGTCCTCGACTTACAACTGTTCATTTAACAACAGCAAAATTACGACGGGCCTCAGAAAATCATTACAAGCACTTAGGACTGTCCCGCCAACCCGCATGGTTGCACAATCACTGCTTCACCACTCGCCGGCTGGGCCACATTTACAATCGGCTGGAGCCTCCTATCGTCCCGAGCCTCCTATCGTCCCACGGCCCCAATTTGCTGCCTTGCTTCCATCCCTGCTTGTGGTACTGCGTTCAGGAGTAGCTGAAATTTTTGAGGGGTTTTTTCCCAAGGTCATTTGGTCACGTCTGGCTGGAGAATCCTGGGAGTTGAAGTCCACAAAGTTGCCAAGTTTGGAGCCCCCCGCCCCCCCTTTCGGGTCTAAGCCACAGAGAGATGAAACTTTCGCGTTCCGTCTCTCTGGAAATCCAGTATATTTTCTGATCATTATTATTTTTTCCCCCGATGAATCCAACGGCTAACCGCTTACCTCTGCCAATGGTTCCTATCAGATGAGTGGAAACGTTCTTGTTGTGAATTCTACCCGACGTCTGGTGAAGAATGACATCCCGGATGGGGCCTTCCCTGAAGAGTCGTAAAGAAAAGGCAGAAGATCTTAACGGGACAACAGAATTGTCTCGCCGTTTGGTGGAAAGAGAATCTGCTGACCTGGCGCCCAAACACGACGATAAATGGTTCCCTTTCGCGGGAATGCCGGCAGCCCGGGCAAAAATTTTCTCTCTCATCGCAGGCTAACAAGTCCGTCCAGCAGGGAGATGAATAGTTGTCTGCCACATCTATTCATCTCCGCCCCCTGCCTTTGATCCCCAGAGCTCAGCTGGGGCTTTGCTAGCAGCGGTGATTCTTCCATCCCAAGGACCGGCCCATAGATTTCCGCTGCTCTCCTCTCCTCTGCCACATCTATTCATCTCCGCCCTCTTCCTTTTATCCCCAGAGCTCAGCTGGGGCTTCACTAGCAGTGGTGGCTCTTTCAGCCCAAGGACCAGCCCATAGATTTCCACTGCTCTCCTCTGCCACATCTATTCATCTCCGCCCCCTGCCTTTTATCCCCAGAGCTCAGCTGGGGCTTCGCTAGCAGCGGTGGCTCTTTCAGCCCAAGGACCAGCCCATAGATTTCCACTGCTCTCCTCTCCTCTGCCTTCGGCACATCCGTGTCAGTCACTGGACGCAATTGGGTCCAGCATCTGGGCGGTTGGCACCTCCTTAAAGAAGACACCCATTGTCCTTCAGTGGAGGGGGCACTGATAACGCACCACGAGTCTGATTTGTGTGTGTGTGGGGGGGGTGAAAATAAAACACCCGCTGCTGGAAACCGTGATGCGGTACGTGTGGGAAGAGCGAAGTGATCTTGGACTGCTCAACTACCACAAGAGGTTGGTAACAGCTGGACCTCACTGGGTGGACATTGTTCCCCGGGAATTCTGGGTCACCTCACCTGCCGGATGCAGAGCTGTCCACGCTCTCGGTGGGAGGCTGCTGCTCTTGTTTCCAAGTGCAGAGCAAGACCGCGTAACCACAGCCTGGCTGGGAGACCATCATCTGGCGGGAGCCATCGGCATCTGAGTTCACAGAGAGACTATCCACCTGTCCTCACCACGGGAAAGAATCAAAGGCTCATCAGCCGAGAGAGCTTCCACTACAACTACCAGCACTATTCTCCCTTTACTCTGTCCTTCCTTCCTTTTCTTCCTTCCCCTTTCACCAACTTTTCCTTCCTTTATCTAATTTGCTTCCATTTTTCCTTCCTTCTGATCTTTTCTTTCTCTTCTCCTTTTCCTTTATTCCTTCTATTTTCCCTCCTTCCCACCTTTTCCTTCCTTTCTCTCTCACCAACGTTTCCTTCCTTTATCTATTTTGCTTCCATTTCCCCTTCCTTTAGTTTTCCTCCTTCCAACCTTTTCCTTCTTTCTCTTCCTATCTTTTCCTTCATCCTTTCTATTTTTCCTATCTTTTTCTTCTCTCGTTCCCATCTTCTTCCTTCCATTTTTTCATCCTTTCTATTTTTTCCTCCCTTCCTCTCTCTCTCTCTCCCCCTACCTTTTCCTTCCTTTGTTTATCTTTCTTCCATTTGTTCTTCCATTATTTTTCCTACTTTTTCCTTCTTTCTCATCCTCTTTTCTCTCATTCTATTTTTCCGCCTTCACACCTTTTTCTTCTTTCTCATTCCCATCTCCCTCCCTCTCTTCCCTCCTTCCTTCTCTTTATGAATCATTTAAACTACCCTCATTATGGGAAGGGGTTAACTTCTGTTCCTTTCTCTTGATGGTTCTATGTCTTTGATATTGGCCGCCACAAAAAAGGGGATCAATTTGTTTTCCAAAGCACCAGGAGGAAGGACAAGAAACGAAGAATGGAAACTCATCAAGGAGAGAAAGCAACCTGGAACTAAGGATAAATTTCCTGACAGTGAGGACAATTAACCAGTGGAACAGAAGTTGCCTTCAGAAGTTGTGGGGGCTTCATCACTGGAAGTTTTTAAGAAGAGATTGGACAGCTACTTGTCTGAAATGGTAAAGGGACTCCTGCTTGAAAACGGGTTAATTTTTTGTCAAAAAAAGGGGCATGCACAATCTTTAGGAAGCTTATAGAGTGCTCCTGGGAGCTGGGGGGCAAAATTGAGCAAAAAATAGTGCATTTTTCGGTCATTTCTACTCTTTCCAGCCCGCAGGAGCACTCCGGAAGCCTCCTAAAGGCTATGCACGGCCATTTTGGTGGGGTTTCAGGAGGCAAAAAATGCTGTATTCAGTGTAAAAGACGCACCCAGATTTTCACCCTCTTTTTTTTGAGGGAAAAGGGTGCGTCTTATAGTCCGAAAAATATGGTATATAGCATATGAAGGATGCGTGTTTGTGTTTTTATTTTTATAGTTATAATGTACACTGGAGACAGCATTTAATTTTGTTGTACGAGGTGCAAGGACAACCAAACTTCAAATAGGGCTGCCCCTGAAAAGTGTTTGGAGACTACAACTGGTCCAGAATGCAGCTGCGCGAGCGATATCGGGTGTATTGAGATACACCCATGTTACACCTATCCTCCGCGAGCTGCACTGGCTCCCTATCGGTCTCCGAACGTCCTTCAAGGTGCTGGTTATCACCTTTAAAGCCCTACATGGCCTAGGACCCGGATATCTGTGAGACCGTCTCCTGCCACATACCTCCCAACGGCCGATAAGATCTCACAGGATGGGCCTTCTCTGAGTGCCGTCAACCGGACAATGGGCTGGCGACTCCTCGGGGGAGGGCCTTCTCTGTAGCTGCTCCGACCCTATGGAACGACCTACCCCCTGAGATCCGGACCCTTCCCACTCTCTCGGCCTTCCGAAAGGCCACTAAAACCTGGCTATTCCGGCAGGCCTGGGGCTGTTGACCTCATGAATGAGGTCCAGCCACGCCTACATTGAGTGCATGACGTGTTTCTTTTAAATCTGTTTCTTCTTCTCTATTTTTAAGTCCTTCAGGATTGGGCGGCATATAAATTTATTAAATTTCAATTTCCAATTTCAAACTAAACGAAACTGAAGTTAAGGCGGCAACAGCTGCAAAGCTAACTATGCTGCCCCATAGTTCCATTCCCTGGGTTTATTGATTGATGAAACTTCTGTGCTGTCTTTCTGTCCTCATGTCCTACCTGTCCTTCCAGCAGCCATTTTTTCAGCAGCACCAGCTGCCCAGAGAGGCTGTTGGAGCCCTCGGACGCGGAGTCCTCCCACCGAAAGGCTCGGACCACGCGGTCAGTGTAGCCGATCACCAATTCATTTTTTCCATCTCCATCTGTGGAGAACGCAAAGCAGGCTCAAGCTTGTATCGTGGAAGATCCAATGGCAGAAAATCAAAAGGAATCTGTCTTCCCAAAACATCATACGCTGTGCCCTCCGATAATCAATTATTTTTCAATCAGTGGCCCAAGACCCTTATTTGTTTTCCAAAATCTTAGTATAAGACAGAACGAAAAATAAAGATCTTTTTTTTTGCAGTAAAAGGACCTGATTTCTGAAGCGGGTGTGCTTAATTCTATTCCACTGGCTCAAATTAATTCCCAAGGCGGTTAATTAAAATTAGGTTTTAATTTCTTTAAAACTCAAAAGCTACACGGTAAACTATAATTTGTAGGCTTTGTTCTACTAGTCAAAGAGTTTAGCTTCATTTTTTCAAAGAGGAAGGAGGAGGAGGAGAAGAAGATTAAAAAAAAAAAGGAAAAAAAGAAGGAGGAAAAGGAGGAGAAGGAGGAGGAGAAGGAAAAGAAAAAAGGAGAAGAAGGAAAAGGTGGTGGAGGAGAAGGGAAAAAAGGAGAAGGAAAAAAGAAAAAAGGAGAAGGAAAAAAAAGGAGAAGGAAAAGGAGGAGAAGAAGAAAAAAGGAGAAACAAGAAACACTAAAACGCAAAAGAAGAAATACAAAAGAAGGAAGAAGAAAAAAGAAAAGGAGAAACAAGAACACAAAAGGAGAAGAAGAAGAAAAAAGAAGAAACAACAAGAAACACTAAAACACAAAAGAAGAGAAACAAAAGAAGGAATAAGAAAAAAGAAACAAAAGAACAAGAACACAA